>NW_012292830.1:0-1966 GCF_000151885.1 Dipodomys ordii | reverse complement strand
TCAGTTTACCGCTGTGTCCCCCACTGTGTCCCCCTCTTTGTCCCCGCTGTGTCCCCGCTCTGTCCCGCTGTGTCCCGCTGTGTCCCTCTGTGTCGCCCCCTGTGTCCCCCTGTGTCTCCGCTGTTTCCCACTTTGACCCCCGCCCTGTCCTGCTGTGTCCCCGTTGTCCACCGGTGTGTCCCCTCTGTCCCCCGCTGTGTCCCGCTGTGTCCCGATGTGTCCCACTGTGTCGCCGCTTTGTCACTGCTGTGTCTCGCTCTGTCCCGCTGTGTCCACGCTGTGTCCCGCTCTGTCCCAGGCTGTGTCCCGCTGTGTCCCCCGCTGTGTTCCGCTGTGTCACTGCTGTGTCCCGCTGTGTCCCCGCTGTGTCCCCGGTGTGTCCCTCTGTGTCCCCGCTGTGTCCCCACTGTGTCCCCCGCTGTGTCCCCGCTTATTCCCACTCTGTCCCCACTGTGTCCCGCTTTGTCCTGCTGTGTCCCCGCTCTGTCCCCCTGTGTCCCCCGCTGTGTCCGGTTGTGTTTCCCGCTGTGTCCCGCTGTGTCCTGCTGTGTACCCCCTGTGTCCCGCTGTGTACCACTGTGTTCCCGCTGTCTCCCTGCTGTCCCCCGCTCTGTCCCCTGCTGTGTCCCCGCTGTGTCCAGCTGTGTCCTGTTTTGTCCCGCTGTGTCTCTGGTGTGTCCCTGCTTTGTCCTCCGCTTTGTCTCCGCTGTTTCCCGCTGTGTCCCGCTTGTCCCCTGCTGTGTCCCGCTGTGTCCCCTGCTGTGTCCCCCGCTGTGTCCTGCTGTGTACCGTTGTGTCCTTGCTGTTTCCCCGCTGTGTCCTGCTGTGTCCCTCTGTGTCCCCGCTGTCCCCCGCTGTGTTCCGCTGTGTCCCCGCTGTGTCCCCGGTGTGTCCCGCTGTGTCCCAGGTGTGTCCTCACTGTGTAACCGCTAATTCCCTCTGTGTCCCCGCTGTGTCCCACTGTGTCCCCCGCTGTTTCCCCGCTGTGTCCCCGCTGTGTCCTCCTGTGTCCCGCTGTGTCCTCGCTGTGTCCTTCCGTATCCCGCTGTGTCCCTCGCTGTGTCCCCCACTATTTCCCCGCTGTGACTTGCTGTGTCCATGCTGTGTCCCCCGCTGTGTCCCACTGTGTCTTTCTGTGTTCCCCGCTGTGTTCCCGGCTGTGTCCCACTGTGTCCTCGCTGTGTCCCCGCTGTGTCCCGCTGTGTCGCGCTGTGTCCTCGCTGTGTCCCCCACTGTTTCCCCCGTCCTCGCTGTGTCCCCGCTGTGTCGCCCGCTGTGTCCCACTCTGTCCCCACTGTGTCCCGCTTTGTCCTGCTGTGTCCCCCGCTGTGTCCCCCGCTGTGTCCGGTTGTGTTACCCGCTGTATCCCGCTGTGTCCTGCTGTGTACCCCCTGTGTCCCGCTGTGTACCTATGTGTCCCCGCTGTGTCCCCGCTGTGTCTCCCTGCTCTCCCCCGCTGTGTCCCCTCTGTGTTCCGCTGTGTCCCCGCTGTGTCCCCGCTGTGTCCCGCTGTGTCCCGCTGTGTCCCCGCTGTGTCCTGATGTGTACCGCTGTGTCTGCCTCTGTATACCCCGCTGTGTCCTGCTGTGTCCTCGATGTGTCCCCCGCTGATTCCTGCTGTTTCCCCCGCTGTGTCACCCGCTGTGTCCTATGATGTGTCCCCAGCTGAGTCCCGCTGTGTCCCCCGCTGTGTCCCCTCTGTGTCCCCACTGTGTCCCCAGCTTTGTCCTCGCTAGTCCCCGATGTATCAAGAAGAGTCCTGAAAGTCAGGCTGTGTCCCCGCTGTCCCATGCAGTGTCCTCCGAAGTGTCCCCCGATGTGTCCCGCTGTGTCCCGCTGTTTCCCACTTAGTCCCCCGCTGTGTCCCGCTGTTTCCCACAGTGTCCCTGCTGTGTCCCCGCTGTGTCCCACTGTGTACCACGCTGTGTCCCACTGTGTTCCCCGCTGTGTCCCTGCTGTGTCCCTT
>NW_012292829.1:0-7267 GCF_000151885.1 Dipodomys ordii | reverse complement strand
CCTGCTGTGTCCCGTTGTGTCCTGCTGTAACCCTGCTGAGTCCCCCTGTGTCCCCGCTGTGTCCTGCTGTGTCGTCGCTCTGTCCTCCGCTGTGTCCCGCTGTGTCCTCTGCTGTGTCCCGCTGTGTCACTCTGTGTCCCGCTGTATCCCGCTGTGACCCCGCTGAGTCCCCGCTGTGTCCCTGCTGTATCCCCCGCTGTCTCCCACTCTGTCCCCCGCTGTGTCTCACGCTTTGTCCCCGCTGTGTCCCACTGTGACCCGCTGTGTCCCGCTGTGCCCACACTGTGTCCCGTTGTATCCACAGCTGTGTACCACGCTGTGTAACGCTGTGTCCCCGCTGTATCTACACTGTTCCTCGCTGTGTCCCGCTGTGTCCCCCGCTGTGTCCCCCGCTGTGTCCTCGCTGTGTCCCCAGCTGTGTCCCACTGTGTCCTCACTGGGTCCCCCGCTGGGTCCCGCTGGGTCCCCCGCTGTGTCCCACTGTGTCCCGCTGTGTCCCGCTCTGTCCCTGCTGTGTCCCGATGTGTCCCGCTGTGTCCCCCTGTGTGCGTGCTGTGTCCCGCTATGTACTCCGTTGTGTCCAGCTTTTTCACCGCTGTGTCCCCTGCTTTTTCCCGCTTTGTCCCGCTGTGTCCTCGCTGCGTCCCCCGCTGTGTCCCGCTGTGTCCCCCGCTGTGTCCCGCTGTGTCCCGCTCTGTCCCGCTCTGTCCCTGCTGTGTCCCGCTGTGCCCTGCTGTGTCCTCGCTGTGTCCCCCGCTGAGTCCCTGCTGTGTCCCCGCTGTGTCCCGCTCTGTCCTCCCTGTGTCCCCGGCTGTGTCCCGCTGTGTCCCCTGCTGTGTCCTGCTGTGTCTACTGCTTTGTTCCTGGTGTGTCCCGCTGTGGCCCACTCTGTCCCCGCTGTATCGACGCTGTGTTCCGCTGGCTCCCTCTGTGTCCTCGCTGTGTCCACCGCTGTGTACCGCTCTTTCCACCGCTGTGTCCCGCTGTGTCCCCCGCTCGGTCACCCTTTGTCTACCGCTGTGTCCCGCTGTTTCCCCCGCGATGTCCCGCTGTGTCCTCGCTGTGTCCCCCTCTGTCTCCCGCTCTGTCCCACGCTGTGTCTCACGCATTGTCTCTGATGTGTCCCACTGTGTTCCGCTGTGTCCCGCTGTGACCCCACTGTGTCCCGTTGTGTCCACAGCTGTGTACCACGCTGTGTAATGCTGTGTCCCCGCTGTATCGACGCTGTGTCCCGCAGTGTCCCCCGCTGTGTCCCCCGCTGTGTCCTCGCTGTGTTCCCCGCTGTGTCCCGCTGTGTCCTCGCTGGGTCCCCTGCTGTGTCCCACTGTGTCCCCCGCTGTGTCCCGCTGTGCCCCGCTCTGTCCCTGTTGTGTCCCGCTGTGTCCTGTTGTGTCCTCGCTGTGTCCCCCTCTGTCTCCCGCTCTGTCCCCCGCTGTGTCTCACGCTTTGTCCCCGATGTGTCCCACTGTGTTCCGCTGTGTCCCGCTGTGACCCCACTGTGTCCCGTTGTGTCCACAGCTGTGTTCCACGCTGTGTAACGCTGTGTCCCCGCTGTATCGACGCTGTGTCCCGCTGTGTCCCACAGCGTCCCCCGCTGTGTCCCCCGCTGTGTCCTCACTGTGTTCCCCGCTGTGTCCCGCTGTGTCCTCGCTGGGTCCCCCGCTGTGCCCACTGTGTCCCCCGCTGTGTCCCGCTGTGTCCTGCTCTGTCCCTGTTGTGTCCCGCTGTGTCCTGCTGTGTCCTCACTGTGTCCCCCGTTGTCTCCCGCTCTGTCCCCCGCTACGTCTCACGATTTGTCCTCGATGTGTCCCACTGTGTCCCGCTCTGCCCCCACTGTGTCCCGTTGTGTCCACAGATGTGAACCACGCTGTGTAACGCTGTATCCCCGCTGTATCGACGCTGTGTCCCGCTGGGTCCCGCTGTGTCCTCGCTGTGTTCCCCGCTGTGTCCCGCAATGTCCCCCGCTGTGTCCCCAGCTCTTTCCTCGCTTTGTCCCCCACTGTGTCCCGCTGTATACTCGCTGGGTCCTCCGCTGGGTCCCGCTGGGTCCCCCGCTGTGTCCCGCTGTGTCCCGCTCTGTCCCTGCTGTGTCCCGCTGTGTCCTGCTTTGTCCTCGCTGTGTCCCCCGCTGTCTCTCGCTCTGTCCCCCGCTTCGTCTCACGATTTGTCCTCACTGTGTCCCACTGTGTCCCGCTGTGTCCCGCTGTGCCCCGACTGTGTCCCCTTGTGTCCACAGATTTGTACCACACTGTGTTACGCTGTATCCCCGCTGTATCGACGCTGGGTCCCGCTGGGTCCCGCTGTGTCCTCGCCGTGTTCCCTGCTGTGTCCCGCTGTGTCCTGCTGTGTCCTCGCTGTGTCCCCCGCTGTCTCCCGCTCTGTCTCCCGCTTCGTCTCACGATTTGTCCTCGCTGTGCCCCCACTTTGTCCCGTTGTGTCCACAGATGTGTACCACGCTGTGTAAGGCTGTATCCCAGCTGTATCGACACTGTGTCCCGCTGGGTCCCGCTGGGTCCTCGCTAGGTCCACCGCTGTGTCCCGCTTTTTCCACCGCTGTGTCCCGCTGTGTCCCCCGCTCTCTCCCCCTGTGTCCACCACTGTGTCCCGCTGTTTCCCCCGCTGTGTCCCGCTGTGTCCTCGCTGTGTCCCCCGCTGTGTCCCGCTCTGTCCCCCGCTGTTTCTCACGCTTTGTCCCCGATGTGTCCCACTGTGTTCCGCTGTGTCCCGCTGTGCCCCCACTGTGTCCCGTTGTGTCCACAGCTGTGTACCACGCTGTGTAACGCTGTATCCCCGCTGTATCTACGCTGTGTCCCGCTGTGTCCCTCAGTGTCCCCCGCTGTGTCCACCGCTGTGTCCTCGCTGTGTTCCCCGCTGTGTCCCGCTTTGTCCTAGCTGGGTCCCCCGCTGTGTCCCACTGTGTCCCCCGCTGTGTCCCGCTGTGTCCTGCTCTGTCCCTGCTGTGTCCTGCTGTGTCCTGCTGTGTCCTCGCTGTGGCCCCCGCTGTCTCCCGCTACGTCTCACGATTTGTCCTCGCTGTGTCCAACTGTGTCCCGTTCTGCCCCCACTGTGTCCCGCTGTGTCCACAGATGTGAACCACGCTGTGTAACGCTGTATCCCCCCTGTATCGACGCTATGTCCCGCTGGGTCCCGCTGTGTCCTCGCTGTGTTCCCCGCTGTGTCCCGCAGTGTCCCCCGCTGTGTCCCCCGCTGTGTCCTCTCTGTGTCCCCCACTGTGTCCCACTGTGTCCTCGCTGTGTCCTCCGCTGTGTCCCCCGCTGTGTCCCGCTGTGTCCCGCTCTGTCCCGCTCTGTCCCTGCTGTGTCCCGCTGTGTCCTCACTGTGTCCTACGCTGTGTTCCGCTGAGTACTTGCTGTGTCCCCCCGCTGTCTCCCGCTCTGTCCCCCGCTGTGTCTCACGCTTTATTCCGTCTGTGTCCCACTATGTCCCGCTGTGTCCCGCTGTGTCCACCACTGTGTCCCTTTGTGTCCCCAGCTGTGTAACCCGCTGTGTAACGCTGTGAATCCCGCTGTATCGAGGCTGTGTCATGCTGGGTCCCGCTGTGTCCTTGCTCTGTTATTCGTGGTTACCCCTCTGTCCCCCGCTGTGTCCCCCGCTCTGTCCTACTGTGTCCCCCGCTGTGTCTTGTTGTGTCCTACTGTGTCCCGTGGTGTCCCGCTTTTTTCCCACTATGTCCCCTGCTGAGTCCCCTCTGTGTCCCCGCTGTGTCCAGCTGTGTCCTCGCTGTGTCCTCTGCTGTCTCCCGCTTTGTCCTACGCTGTGTCTTACTGTGTCCCAATGTGTCCCTGCAGTGTCCCCCGCTGTGTCCTGCTGTGTCCCGCTGTGTCCCCTGCTGTGTCCTGCTGGGTCCCGCTGTGTCCCCCGCTGTGTCCCCGCTGTGTCCCGCTTTGTCCCCCGCTGTGTCCCGCTGTGTCCACTGCTGGGTCCCCGCTGGGTCCCGCTGTGTCTCGCTGTGTCCCACTGTGTCCTCGCTTTGTCCCATGCTGTGTTAAGCTGTGTCCTCCCTGTGTCCCCCGCTGTGTCCCGCTGTATCCCCCGCTGTGCCCCGCAGTGTCCCGCTGTGTCCTGCTGGGTCCCCCGCTGTGTCCCGCTGTGTCCCCCGCTGTGCCCCGCAGTGTCCCGCTGTGTCCCGCTCTGTCCCCCACTGTGTCCCCCGCTGAGTCCTCTATGTGTCGCCGCTGTGTCCCACTGTGTCCTCGCTGTGTCCCCTGCTGTCTCCCGCTTTGTCCCATGCTGTGTCCCGCTGTGTCCTCGCTGTGTCCCCTGCTGTGTCCCGCTATGTTCCCGCAGTGTCCCCGCTGTGTCCTGCTGTGTCCCGTGGTGTCCCAGGTTGTCTTTCGCTGTGTCCCCAGGTGAGTCCCCGCTGTGTCCCGCTGTGTCCCCCACTGGGTCCCGCTGTGTCCCCACAGGGTCACCGCTGTTTCCCGCTGTGAACCGCTGTGTTCCGTGGTGTCCCGCTTTGTCCCCCGCTGTGTCCCCCGCTTAGTCCCCGCTGTGTCCCCCGCTTTGTACCGCTGTGTCCCCACAGTGTCCCCGCTGTGTCCCGCTGTGTCACACTGTCCCGTGGTGTCCTGCTTTGTCCCCCGCTGTGTCCCCCACTGAGTCCCCTCTGTGTCACAACTGTGTCCCGCTGTGTCCTCGCTGTGTCCCCCGCTGTCTCCCGCTTTGTCCCCCGCTGTATCCCGCACCCCACTGTACCGCTGTGTCCTCGCTGTGTCCCCCACTGTGTCCAGCTGTGTCCTCGGTGTATCCTAAGCTGTGTCCCGCTGTGTCCCTCTGTGTTCCCGCTGTGTCCCGCTATGTTCCCGCAGTGTCCTCGCTGTGTCCCGCTGTGTCCCGCTTGACCTGGCTGTGTCCCCCGCTGTGTCCCTTTGTGTCCCCAGCTGTGTACCCCGCTGTGCCCTGCTGGGTCCCGCTGTGTCCTCGCTGTGTTCCCCGTTGTGTCCCGCTGTGTCCCCCGCTGTGTCCCCACTGTGTCCCTGCTGTGTCCCTGCTGTGTCGCCGCTGTGTCCCGCTGTGTCCTGCTGTGTCCTCGCTGTGTCCCACGCTGTGTTCCGCTGTGTCCCCCGCTGTGTCCCGCTGTGTCCCCGCTGTGTCCCGCTGTGTCCCCCGCTGTGTCCCGCTGTGTCCCTGCTGTGACCCTCTCTGTCCCCGCTGTATTGACGCTGTGTCCCGGTGTGTCCCGCTGTGTCCGCGCTGTGTTTCCGGCTGTGTCCCACTGTGTACCCCTCTGTGTCCCCTGCTGTGTCCCGCTGTGTCCCCTCTCTGTCCCCTGCTGTCCCCCGCTGTGTCCCCTACTGTGTCTCAATGTGTCGCCCGCTTTGTCCCGCTGTGCCCCTGCAGTGTCCCCGCTGTGTCCCACTGTGTCACACTGTGTCCCGTGTTGTCCCGCTTTGTCCCCCGCTGTGACCTCGCAGTGTTTCCCGCTGTGTCCCGCTGTGTCCTCGCTGGGTCCCCGCTGTGTCCCGCTGTGTTCCCCGCTGTGTCCCGCTGTGTCCGACTGTGTCCCGCTGTGTCCCCGCTGTGTCCCGCTGTGTCCCGCTGTGTCCCCGCTGTGTGCCCGCTGTGTCCCTCTGTGTACCCCGCTGTGTCCAGCTGTGTCCTTTTGTGTCACGCTGTTTCCCCGCTGTGTCCCTGCTGTGTCCCTCTGTGTACCCCGCTGTGTCCAGCTTTGTCCCCGCTGTGTCTCGCTGTGTCCCACCCTCTGTCCCACACTGTGTCCCGCAGTGTCCCCCGCTGTGTCCCGCTGTGTCCCCCACTGTGTCCCACTGTGTCCCCCGCTGAGTCCCCGCTGTGTCACCGCTGTGTCCCGCTGTGTCCTCGCTGTGTCCCCTGCTGTCTCCCTCTCTGCCCCCGCTGTGTCTCACGCTTTGTCCCCGCTGTGTCCCACTGTGTCCCGCTGTGTCCGGCTGTGCCTCCATTGTGTCCCGTTGTGTCCACAGTGTATACCACGCTGTGTAACGCTTCGTCCCCGCTGTATCGATGCTGTGTCCCGCTGTGTCCCGCTGTGTCCTCGCTGTGTTCCCCACTGTGTCCCGCTGTGTCCCCCGCTGTGTCCCCCGATGTGTTCTCGTTGTGTCCCCTGTTGTTCCCGCTATGTCCTCACTGGGTAGCCCACCGTGTCCCACTGTGTCCTCCGCTGTGTACCACGCTGTGTAACTCTGTGTGCCCGCTGTATCGACGCTGTGTCCCGCTGTGTCCACGCTGTGTCCTCGCTGTGTTCCCCGCTGTGTCCTGCTGTGTCCCCCGCTGTGTTCCCCGCTGTGTCCCCCTGTGTCCCCCGCTGTGTCCTGCTGTGTCCTCGCTGGGTCTCCCGCTGGGTCCCGCTGGGTCCCCCGCTGTGTCCCGCTGTGTCCCGCTGTGTCCTCGCTGTGTCCCCCGCTGTGTCCCGTTGTGTTCCTAGCTGTGTACCCCGTTGTGTCCCGCTGTATCGACTCTGTGTCCCACTGGGTCCCGCTGTTTCCTTCCTGTGTTCCCCGCTGTGTCTCGCTGTGTCCCCGCTGTATTGACGCTGTGTCCCTGCTGTGTCCCGCTGTTTCCCGCTCTGTCCTCGCTGTGTCCCCAGCTGTGTCCCGTTGTGTCCCCAGCTGTGTCCCCCGCTATGTCCCGCTGTGTGTACTGCTGTGTCCACGCTTTGTCCCGCTGTGTCTCGCTGTGTCCCGCTGTGTCCTCTCTGTGTCCCCTGCTATGTTCCGCTGTGTCCTCGCTGTGTCCCCTGCTGTGTCCCGCTGTGTCCCCATTGTGTCCCCCGCCGTGTAGCGCTGTGTCCCGCTGTGTCCCCCGCTGTGTCACCAATGTGTCCCGCTGTGTCCTCGCTGTGTCCCGTTGTGTCTCGCTGTGCCCCCACTCTGTCCCGTTGTGTCCACAGCTGGGTACCACGCTGTGTAACACTGTGTCCCCGCTGTATGGACGCTGTGTCCTGCTGTGTCCCGCTGTGTCCTTGCTGTGTTCCCCGCTGTGTCCCGCTGTGTCCCCAGCTGTGTCACGCACTGTGTCCCGCTGTGTCCTCGCTGGGTCCCCCGCTGTGTCCCGCTGTGCCCCCTGCTGTGTTCGGCTGTGTCCCGCTATGTCTCGCTCGGTCCCTGCTGTGTCCCGCTGTGTCTCACTGTGTCCCCGCTGTGTGCCCGGCTGTGTCCTGCTGTGTACTACGTTGTGTCCAGCTGTGTCACCGCTGTGTCTTGCTTTGGCCCCCTCTCTGTCTCCGATGTCACCCCGCTGTGTCACAAATGAGTCCCGCTGTGTCCCCCGC
>NW_012292828.1:0-2669 GCF_000151885.1 Dipodomys ordii | reverse complement strand
CACCCTGAGTCCCCGCTGTGTCCCTTCTGTTTCCCGCTGTGTCCCCCACTGTGTCCCTCTGTGTCCCCGCTGTGTCCCGCTGTGTCCTCGCTGTGTCCGCCGCTGTGTCCCGCTGTGTCCCCCGCTGTGTCCCTGCTGTGACCCGCTGTGTCCCGCTTTGTCCCCCGCTGTGTCCCCGCTGTGTACCGCTGTGTACCCCGCTATGTCCAGCTTTGTCCCCACTGTGTCTCGCTGTGTCCCACGCTCTGTCCCCCACTGTGTTCCACTGTGTCCCCCGCTGTGTCCCGCTGTGTACCCCGCTGTGTCCCGCTGTGTCCCGGCTGTATCGATACTGTGTCCTGCTGGGTCCCGCTGTGTCCTCGCTGTGTCCCGCTGTGTACCCCTCTGTGTCTACTTCTGTGTCCCGCTGTGTCCCCCGCTGTGTCCCGCTGTGTACTGCTGTGTTCCCCGCTGAGTCCCGCTGTGTCCCCGCTGTGTCCTGCTGTGTCCCGCTGTGTCCCCCGCTGTGTCCCGCTGTGTCTACTGCTATGTCCCTGCTGTGTCCTGCTGTGTCCCTCTGTGTCCTGCTGTGTCCCGCTTTGTCCTCGCTGTGTCCCACGCTGTGTTCCGCTGTGTCCTCGCTGTGTCCCCCGATGTGTCCCTTTGTGTCCCCAGCTGTTTAACTCGCTGTGTCCCGCTATGTTCCGCTGTGTCCCCGCTGTGTCCTCGCTGTGTCCCCCGCTGTGTCCCGCTGTGTCCCGCTGAGTACTGCTGTGTCTCCCGCTGAGTCCCGCTGTGTCCTGCTGTGTCCCGCTGTGTCCCACCTGTGTCCGCCGCTGTGTCCGGCTGTGTCCTGCTCTGTGCCCCGTTGTGTCCCCCGGTGTGTCCCGCTGTGTCTCCCGCTGTGTCCCGCTGTGTCCACTGCTGTGTCCCCGTTGTGTCCCGCTGTTTTACCCGCTATGTCCCGGCTGTGTCCGACGCTTTGTTATGCAGTGTCTTCGCTGTGTGCCCCGATGTGTCCCCGCTGTATGGACGCTGTGTTCCGCTGTGTCCCTGCTGTGACCCGCTGTGTCCAGCTGTGTCCCCGCTGCGCCCCACTGTGTCCCACTGTGTCCTCGTGTGTCCCCCGCTGTGTCCCGCTGTGTCCCCCGCTGTGTCCTCCGCTCTGTCCCGCTGTGTCCTCGCTGTGTCCCGCTGTGTCCCGCTGTGTCCCCCACTCTTTCACGTGCTGTGTCTGGCTGTGTCCCCAACTGTGTCCCGCTCTGTCCCGCTCTGTGTCCTGCTGTGTCCCACTGTGTCCCCGCAGTGTAACTGCTGTTTCATGCTGTGTCCCGCTGTGTTCCGTGGTGTCCCTCTTTGTCTCCCGCTGTGTCCCCCGCTGTGTCCCGCTGTGTCCGACTGTGTCCCGCTCTGTCCCCGCTGTGTCCCGCTGTGTCCCGCTGTGTCCCACTGCGTCCCGCTGTGTCCCGCTGTGCCCCCACTGTGTCCCGTTGTGTCCACAGCTTTGTACCATGCTGTGTAACGCTATGTCTCCAGTGTATAGACGCTGTGTCCCGCTGTGTCCCGATGTGTCCTCGCTGTGTTCCCCGCTGTGTCCAGCTGTTTCTCCCACTTTGTCCCCCACTGTGTCCTCGCTGTGTCCCCCGCTGTGTCCCTCTGTGTCCCGCTGTGTCCTCGCTGTGTCCCCCTCTGTGTCCCGCTGTGTCCCCCGCCGTGTCCCGCTGTGTCCCGCTGCGTCCCCGCTGTGTCCCGCTGTGTCCCACTGTGTCCCGTGGTGTCCCACTTTGTTCCCCGCTGTGTCCCCGGCTGAGTCTCGCTGTGTCCCCACTGTGTCCTTTCTGTGTCCCCCGCTGTGTCCTGCTCTGTTCCCCACTGTGTCTCCCGTTTTGTCCCTGCTGTGCCCCGCTGTGTCCCGCTGTGTCCCCCAATGTGTCCCGTTGTGTCAACAGCTGTGTACCCCGCTGTGTCCCTGCTGTATCGACGCTGTGTCTCGCTGGGTCCTGCTGTGTCTCTCTCTGTGTACCCCACTGTGTCCCGCTGTGTCCCCCGCTGTGTCACTCGCTGTGTCCCCCGCTGTGTCCCGCTGTGTACCGCTGTGTCCCCCGCTGTGTCCTTGCTGTGTCCCCGCTGGGTCTCGCAGTGTCCCCCGGTGAGTCCGGTAGTGTCACCGCTGTGTCCCGCTGTGTCCTCGCTCTATCCACGCTGTGTCCCGCTTGGTCCCGCTGTGTCCTCTCTTTGTTCCCCTCTGTGTCCCGCTGTGTCCCCCGCTGTGTCTCTCGCTGTGTCCCGGTGTGTCCCCAGCTGTGTCCGGCTGTGTCCCGCTGTGTCCCCCGCTGTGTCCTTGCTGTGTCCCCGCTGTGTCCCGCTGTGTCCCGCAGTGTCCCCAGCTGTGTCCCGCTGTGTCACTGCTGTGTCCCGCTTTGTCCTCGCTGTGTCCCCCGCTGTGTCCCGCTTTGTGCCTGCTGTGTACCCCGCTGTGTCCCTCTGTGTCCCCTGCTGTGTCCCGCTGTGTCCCCTGCTCTGTCCCAATGTGTCACGCTGTGTTTCGCTGTGTCCGGCTGTGTCCTCGCTCTGTCTCCCTCAGTGTCCAGCTGTGTCCTCCCTGTGTCCCCCGCTGTGTCCCGCTGAGTCCCCTGCTGTGTCCCGCTGTGTCCCGCTGTGTCACGCTTTGTACCATCTGTGTCCCTCTG
>NW_012292827.1:0-4599 GCF_000151885.1 Dipodomys ordii | reverse complement strand
CTGTCCCTCTGTGTCCCGCTGTGTACTGCTGTGTCCTCGCTGTGTCCCCCGCTGTCTCCCGCTCTGTCCCCCGCTGTGTCTCACGATTTGTCCTCGCTGTGTCCCACTGTGTCCCGCTCTGTCCCGCTGTGCCCCCACTGTGTCCCCTTGTGTCCACAGATTTGTATCACACTGTGTAACGCTGTATCCCCGCTGTATCGACGCTGTGTCCCGCTGGGTCCCGCTGTGTCCTCGCCGTGTTCCCTGCTGTGTCCCGCTGTGTCCTGCTGTGTCCTCGCTGTGTCCCCTGCTGTCTCCCGCTCTGTCCCCCGCTTCGTCTCACGATTTGTCCTTGCTGTGTCCCCCGCTGTGTCCCGCTGTGTCCCGCTGTGCCCCACTGTGTCCCCTTGTGTCCACAGATTTGTACCACACTGTGTAACGCTGTATCTCCGCTGTATCGATGCTGGGTCCCGCTGGGTCCCGCTGTGTCCTCGCCGTGTTCCCTGCTGTGTCCCGCTGTGTCCTGCTGTGTCCTCGCTGTGTCCCCCGCTGTCTCCCGCTCTGTCCCCTGCTTCGTCTCACGATTTGTCCTCGCTGTGCCCCCACTGTGTCCCGTTGTGTCCAGAGATGTGTACCACGCTGTGTAAGGCTGTATCCCAGCTGTATCGACACTGGGTCCCGTTGGGTCCCGCTGGGTCCTCGCTCGGTCCACCGCTGTGTCCCGCTGTGTCCCCCGCTCTCTCCCCCTGAGTCCATCGCTGTGTCCCGCTGTTTCCCCCGCTGTGTCCCGCTGTGTCCTCGCTGTGTCCCCTCTGTCTCCCGCTCTGTCCCACGCTGTGTCTCACGCTTTGTCCCCGCTGTGTCCCACTGTGTTCCGCTGTGTCCCGCTGTGACCCCACTGTGTCCCGTTGTGTCCACAGCTGTGTACCACGCTGTGTAACGCTGTGTCCCCGCTGTATCGACGCTGTGTCCCGCTGTGTCCCGCAGTGTCCCCCGCTGTGTCCCCCGCTGTGTCCCGCTGTGTCCCCCGCTGTGTCCCGCTGTGTCTCACTGTGTCCCAGTTGTGTCCCGCTGTGTCCTTCTGTGTCCTCGCTGTGTCCCCCGCTGTCTCCCGCTCTGTCCCCTGCTACGTCTCACGATTTGTCCTCGCTGTGTCCCACTGTGTCCCGCTCTGCCCCAACTGTGTCCCGTTGTGTCCACAGATGTGAACCACGCTGTGTAACGCTGTATCCCCGCTGTATCGACGCTGTGTCCCGCTGGGTCCCGCTGTGTCCTCGCTGTGTTCCCCGCTGTGTCCCGCAGTGTCCCCCGCTGTGTCCCCCGCTATTTCCTCGCTGTGTCCCACTCTGTGTCCCGCTGTGTCCTCGCTGGGTCCTCCGCTGTGTCCCGCTGTGTCCCCCACTGTGTCCCGCTGTGTCCCGCTCTGTTCCGCTCTGTCCCTGCTGTGTCCCGCTGTGTACTGCTGTGTCCTCGCTGTGTCCCCCGCTGTCTCCCGCTCTGTCCCCCGCTGTGTCCCACGATTTGTCCTCGCTGTGTCCCACTGTGTCCCGCTCTGTCCCGCTGTGCCGCCACTGTGTCCCGTTGTGTCCACAGATGTGTACCACGCTGTGTAAGGCTGTATCCCAGCTGTATCGACGCTGTGTCCCGCTGTGTCCCGCTGGGTCCTCGCTGGGTCCACCGCTGTGTCCCGCTGTTTCCACCGCTGTGTCCCGCTGTGTCCCCCGCTCTCTCCCCCTGTGTCCACCGCTGTGTCCCGCTGTTTCCCCCGCTGTGTCCCGCTGTGTCCTTGCTGTGTCCCCCGCTGTTTCCCGCTCTGTCCCCCCGCTGTGTCTCACGCTTTGTCCCCGCTGTGTCCCACTGTGTTCCGCTGTGTCCCGCTGTGCCCCCACTGTGTCCCGTTGTGTCCACAGCTGTGTACCACGCTGTGTAACGCTGTGTCCCCGCAGTATCGACGCTGTGTCCCGCTGGGTCCCGCTGTGTCCTCGCTGTGTTCACGGCTGTGTCCCGCAGTGTCCCCCGCTGTGTCCCCCGCTGTGTCCTCGCTGTGTTCTCTGCTGTGTCCCGCTGTGTCCTCGCTGGGTCCCACGCTGTGTCCCGCTGTGTCCCTCACAGTGTCCCGCTGTGTCCCGCTCTGTCCCTGCTGTGTCCCGCTGTGTCCTGCTGTGTCCTCGCTGTGTCCCCCGCTGTCTCCCGCTCTGTCCCACGATACGTCTCACGATTTGTCCTCGCTGTGTCCCACTGTGTCCTGCTGTGCCCCACTGTGTCCCGTTGTGTCCACAGATGTGTACCACGCTGTGTAATGCTGTATCTCCGCTGTATCGACGCTGTGTCCCGCTGTGTCCCACTGTGTCCTCGCTGTGTCCCCCGCTGTGTCCCACTGTGTCCTCGCTGGGTCCTCCGCTGTGTCCCCCTCTGTCTGTGTCACGCTGTGTACTCGCTGTGTCCCCCGCTGTGTCCCGCTGTGTCCCACTGTGTCCGGCTGTGTACTGCTGTGTCCCCCGCTTAGTCCCGCTGTGTCCCCGCTGTGTCCCCTTGTGTCCCGAGCTGTATTCCGCTGTGTTCTGCTGTGTCCCCCACTGTGTCCCCCGCTGTGTCCTCGCTGTGTCCCCCGCTGTGTCCCGCTGTGTTCCCGCTCTGTTCCGGCTGTGTCCCGCTGTGTAGCCAGCTGTGTCCAGCTTTGTTCCCGCTGTGTCTCACTGTGTCCCATGCTCTGTCCGCAACTGTGTTCCGCTGTGTCCCCCGCTGTGTCTCCCGCTGATTCCCCGCTGTGTCCCCGCTGTGTCCTGCTGTGTCCTCGCTGTGTCCCCCGCTGTCTCCCGCTCTGTCCCCCACTGTGTCTCACGCTTTGTCCCTGCTGTGTCCCACTGTGTCCCGCTGTGTCCCGCTGTATCCCCCACTGTGTCACTTTGTGTCCCCAGCTGTGTACCCCGCTGTGTATCACTGTGTCCCGGCTGTATAGACGCTGTGTCCCGCTGTGTCCACCATGTGTCCCCCGCTGTGTCCCATTGTGTTCCGCTGTGTCCCCCGCTGTGTCCCTGCTGTGTCCCTGCTGTGTCCCCGCAGTGGCCCGCTGTGTCCCGCTGGGTCCCGCTGTGTACTCGCTGTATCCCCCACTGTGGCCCGCTGTGTCCCCACGCTGTATTCCGCTGTGTCCTCACTGTGTTCCCCAATGTGTCCCTTTGTGACCCCAGCTGTGTACTCCGCTGTGTCCTACTGTGTCCCCCGCTGTGTCCCGCTTTGTCCCGCTGTGTCCCGCTGTGTCCCGCTGTGTACTGCTGTATCCCCCGCTGAGTCCTGCTGTGTCCCCACTGTGTCCCGCTGTGTCCCCCGCTGTGTCCCGCTGTGTCCCGCTGTGTCCCCGCTGTGTCTCCGCTGTGTCCCGCTGTGTAACCCGCTGTGTCCAGCTTTGTTCCCGCTGTGTCTCGCTGTGTCCCATGCTCTGTCCCCCAATGTGTTCCGCTGTGTCCCCCGCTGTGTCCCCCGCTGATTCCCCGCTGTGTCCCCGCTGTGTCCTGCTGTGTCCTCTCTGTGTCCCCCGCTGTCTCCCGCTCTGTCCCCCACTGTGTCTCACGCTTTGTCCCTGCTGTGTCCCACTGTGCCCCGCTGTGTCCCGCCGTGTCCCCCACTGTGTCCCTTTGTGTCCCCAGCTGTGTTCCGCTGTGTCCTCGCTGTGTCCCCCGATGTGTCCCTTTGTGTCCCCAGTTGTGTAACCCGCTGTGTCCCCGCTGTGTGCTCGCTGTGTTCCCCGCTGTGTCCCACTGTGTACCCTTCTGTGTCCCCCTTTGTGTCCCGCTGTGTCCCCCGGTGTGTCCCGCTGTGTCCGCTGTGTCCCGCTCTGTGCTGCTGTGTCCCCCGCTGAGTCCCACTGTGTCCCCGCTGTGTCCCGCTGTGTCCCACCTGTGTACCCCGCTGTGTCTGGCTGTGTCCCATTGTGTCCCCCGCTGTGTCCCGCTGTGTCCCCCGCTGTGTCCAGCTGTTTCCACTGCTGAGTCCCCGTTGTGTCCCGCTGTTTCCCCCGCAATGTCCCGCTGTGTCCTCGCTTTATCCCCCGCTTTGTCGCGCTGTGTGCTCGATGTGTCCCCCGCTGTGTCCCGCTTTGTCCCCCGCTGTGTCCCGCTGTGTCCTGATGTGTCCTCCCTGTGTCCCCCGCTGTGTCCTCGCTGTGTCCACGGTGTGACCCGCTGTGTCCCCCGCTGTGTCCCACTGGGTCCCGCTGTGTCCTCGCTGTGTCCCCTGCTGTGTCCCGCTGTGTCCCCCGTTGTGTCCCGCTTTGTCTACTGCTGTGTCCCTGCTGTGTCCTGCTGTGTTCCGCTGTGTCCTCGCTATGTCCTCCGATGTGTCCCTTTGTGACCCCAGCTGTGTAACCGGCTGTGTCCTCACTGTGTTCCCGCTGTGTCCTTGCTGAGTTCCTCGCTGTGTCCTGCTGTGTACCCCTCTGTGTCCCCCTCTGTGTCCCGCTGTGTCTCACGCTGTGTCCCACTGCGTCCCGCTGTGTACTGCTGGTCCCACGCTGAATCCCGGTGTGTCCCCGCTCTGTCCCGATGATTCCCACCTATATCCCCCGCTGTGTGCAGCTGTGTCCCGCTGTGTCCCCCGCTGTGTACTGCTGTGTCCCTGCTG
>NW_012292826.1:0-7272 GCF_000151885.1 Dipodomys ordii | reverse complement strand
TCAGTTGTGTCCTCCCTGTGTCCCCCGCTGTATCCCGCTGTGTCCCCCGCTGTGCCCCGCAGTGTCCCGCTGTGTCCCACTGTGTCCTCGCTGTGTCCCACTGTGTCCCCGCTGTTTCCCCGCTGGGTCCTTCTGTGTCCCGCTGTGTCCCGCTGGGTCCCCCGCTTTGTCCCGCTGTGTCCCCGCAGTGTCCCCGCTGTGTCCCGCTGTGTCCCACTGTGTCCTGTGGTGTCCCGATTTGTCCCCCGCTATGTCCCCTGCTGAGTCCCCTCTGTGTCCCCGCTGTGTCCCGCTGTGTCCCCCGCTGTGTCCCACTGTGTCCCCCGCTGTGTCCTGCTGTGTCCCATTGTGTCCTGCTGGGTCCCGCAGTGTCCCCGCTGTGTCCCCGCTGTGTCCCGCTGTGTCCCCCGCTGTGTCCCCGCAGGTTCACCGCTGTTTCACGCTGTGTCCCGCAGTGTTCCGTGGTGTCCCGCTTTGTCCCCCGCTGTGGCACCCCCTGAGCCACCTCTGTGTCCCCGCTGTGTCCCGCTGTGTCCTCGCTGTGTCCGCCTCTGTCTCCCGCTCTGTCCACCGCTGTGTCTCATGCTTTGTCCCCGCTGTGTCCCGCTGTGTCCCGCAGTGTCCCCAGCTGTGTCCCGCGGTGTCACCGCTGTGTCCCGCTTTGTCCTCGCTGTGTCCCCCGCTGTGTCCCGCTGTGTCCTCGTTGTGTCCCCGGCTGTGTCCTGCTGTGTCCCACGCTGTGTCCCGCTGTGTCCCCTGCTGTGTCCCCACTGTGTCACGCTGTGTTTCGCTGTGTCCGGCTGTGTCCTCGCTCTGTCTCCCTCAGTGTCCAGCTTTGTCCTCCTTGTGTCCCCCGCTGTGTCTCGCTGAGTCCCCTGCTGTGTTCCGCTGTGTCCCTCTGTGTCACGCTCTGTCCCCTCTGTGTCCCTCTGTGTCCAGCTCTGTCCCTGTTGTGAGTCCGCTGTGCCCCGCTGTGTACCCTTCTGTGTCCAGCTGTGTCCCCTCTGTGTCCCGCTGTGTCCCTTCTCTTTCCCCCGCTGTCTACCGCTGTGTCCCCCGGCTGTGTCCCGCAGTGTCCCCGCTGTGTCCCGCTGTGTCCTACTGTGTCCCGTGGTGTCCCGCTTTTTCCCCTCTATGTCCCCTGCTGAGTCCCCTCTGTGTCCCCGCTGTGTCCAGCTGTGTCCTCGCTGTGTCCTCCGCTGTCTCCCGCTTTGTCCCACGCTGTGTCCTACTGTGTCCCTGCTGTGTCCGGCTGTGTCCCCCGCTGTGTCCCCGCTGTGTCCCTGCTGTGTCCGGCTGTGTCCCCCGCTGTGTCCTGCTATGTCCCCCGCTGTGTACCGCTGTGTCCCCGCAGGTTCACCGCTGTTTCACGCTGTGTCCTGCTGTGTTCCGTGGTGTCCCGCTTTGTCCCCCGCTGTGTCCTGCTGTGTCCACTGCTGGGTCCCCGCTGGGTCCCGCTGTGTCTCGCTGTTTCCCGCTGTGTCCTCGCATTGTCCCATGCTGTGTTCCGCTGTGTCCTCCCTGTGTCCCCCACTGTATCCCGCTGTGTCCTGCTGTGTCCCCCGCTGTGCCCCGCAGTGCCCCGCTGTGTACCGCTGTGTCCTCGCTGTGTCAAACTGTGTCCCCCCTGTTTCCCCGTTGGGTCTTGCTGTGTCCCGCTGTGTCCCGCTGGGTCCCCCGCTTTGTCCCGCTTAGTCCCCGCAGTGTCCCCGCTGTGTCCCGCTGTGTCCCACTGTGTCCTGTGGTTTCCCGCTTTGTCACCAGCTATGTCCACTGCTGAGTCCCCTCTGTGTCCCCGCTGTGTCCCGCTGTGTCCCCCTGTGTCCACAGCTGTGTCCTGCTGTGCCCCGCTGTGTCCAGATGGGTCCCGCATTGTCCCCGCTGTGTCTCCGCTGTGTCCCGCTGTGTCCCCCGCTGTGTCCCCGCAGGTTCACCGCTGTTTCACGCTGTGTCCCGCAGTGTTCTGTGGTGTCCCGCTTTGTCCCCCGCTGTGGCCCCCCCTGAGCCACCTCTGTGTCCCCGCTGTGTCCCGCTGTGTCCTCGCTGTGTCCGCCTCTGTCTCCCGCTCTGTCCACCGCTGTGTCTCACGCTTTGTCCCCGCTGGGTCCCGCTGGGTCCCGCTCTGTTCCCCCGCTGTGTCCCCTGCTGAGTCCTCTATGTGTCGCCGCTGTGTCCCGCTGTGTCCTCACTGGGTCCACCACTGTGTCCCGCTGTGTCCCCCGCTGTGTCGCGCTGTGTCCGGCTGTGTCCCGCTCTGTCCCCGCTGTGTCCCTCTGTGTCCCCGCTGTGTGCCTGCTGTGTCCCGCTGTGTCTCCCGCTTTGTCCCACTGTGTCCCATTGTGTCCCTGCTGTGTCCCGCTGTGTCCCTCTGTGTCTCGCTGTGTCCCGCTGTGTCCCGCTGTGTACCCCGCTGTGTTCTCCTGTGTCCTCGCTGTGTCCCCTGCTGTGTCCCGTTGTGTACCCAGCTGTGTACCCCGCTGTGTCCCGCTGTGTCCCCGCTGTATTGACGCTGTGTCCCGCTTGGTCCCGCTGTATCCTCGCTGTGTTCCCCGCAGTGTCCCGCTGTTTACCCCTCTGTGTCCCCCGCTGTGTCCCGCTGTGTCCCGCTGTGTACTGCTGTGTCCCCCGCTGAGTCCCGCTGTGTCCCCGTTGTGTCCGAATGTGTCCTCGCTGTGTCCCGCGCTGGGTCCCGCTGGGTCTCCCCTGTGTCCCCTGCTGTGTCCCGCTGTGTCCGGCTGTGTCCCCCGCTGTGTCCCCCGCTGTGTCCCCCGCAGTGTCAGCGCTGTGTCCCGCTGTGTCCTCGCTGTGTCCCGCTGTGTCTCGCTGTGCCCCCACTGTGTCCCGTTGTGTTCACAGGTGTGTACCATGCTGTGTAACGCTGTGTCCCCGCTGTATCGACGCTGTGTACCGCTGGGTCCTGCTGTGTCCTCGCTGTGTTCCCCGCTGTGTCCCGCTGTGTCCCCCACTGTGTCCCCCGCTGTGTCCCTATGTGTCCCACGCTTTGTCCCCCTGTGTCCCCGCAGTTTCCCCGCTGTGTCCCGCTGTTTCCCACTGTGTTCTGTGGTGTCCCGCTTTGTCCCCCGCTGTGTCCCCCGCTGAGTCCCCGCTGTGTCACCGCTGTGTCCCGCTGTTTCCTCGCTGTGTCCCCTGCTTTCTCCCTCTCTGTC
This sequence comes from Dipodomys ordii, assembly GCF_000151885.1. NCBI lineage: Eukaryota > Metazoa > Chordata > Mammalia > Rodentia > Heteromyidae > Dipodomys > Dipodomys ordii. The sequence goes on along the minus strand of NW_012292826.1, from coordinate 4,105 downwards.
CCCCGCTGTGTCTCACGCTTTGTCCCCGCTGTGTCCCACTGTGTCCCGCTGTGTCCGGCTGTGCCCCCACTGTGTCCCGTTGTGTCCACAGTGTGTACCACGCTGTGTAACGCTGTGTGCCCGCTGTGTTCTGCTTTGGCCTCACTGTTTTCCCCGCTGTGTTCCCCTCTGTGTCCCCCGCTGTTTCCCGCTGTGTCCCCCGCTGTGTCCCTGATGTGTCCCCGCTGTGTCCCGCTGTGTAATGCTGTGTCCCCTGCTGAGTCCCGCTGTGTCCCCGCTGTGTCCCAATGTGTCCTCGCTCTGTCCCCCGCTGTGTACCGCTGTGTCAATCCTGTGTCCCCCGCTGTGTCCCGCTGTGTCCCGCTGTGGTCCCCGCTATGTCCCGCTGTGTCCACCGCTGTGTCCCGCTCTGTCCTTGCTGTGTCCCCCACTGTGTGCTGCTGTGTCCTCGCTGTGTCCCCTGCTGTGTCCCGCTGTGTCCTTTTGTGTCACGCTGTTTCCCCGCTGTGTCCCTGCAGTGTCCCTCTGTGTACCCCGCTGTGTCCAACTTTGTCCCCGCTGTGTCTCGTTGTGTCCCACACTCTGTCCCACACTGTGTCCCGCAGTGTCCCCCGCTGTGTCCCGCTGTGTCCCACCGCTGTGTCCCGCTGTGTCCCTCGCTGAGTCCCCACTGTGTCCCTGCTCTGTCCCGTTGTGTCCCCCGCTGTGTCCTGCTGTGTCCTGCTTTGTCCCGCTGTGTCCTTGCTGTGACCCGCTCTGTCCCCACTGTATCGATGCTGTGACCCGCTGTGTCCTCGATGTGTCCCACGATGTGTTCCGCTGTGTCTCCCGCTGTGTACCCCTCTGTGTCCCCCGCTGTGTCCCGCTGTGTCCCTCTGTGTCCCTCGCTGTGTCCCTGCTGTGACCCGCTCTGTCCCCGCTGTATTGACGCTGTGTCCCGGTGTGTCCCGCTGTGTCCACGCTGTCTTCCCGGCTGTGTCCCGCTGTGTACCCCTCTGTTTCACCCGCTGTGTCCCGCTGTGTCCCCCGCTGTGACCCGCTGTGTCCCGCTGTGTCCCCCGCTGTGTCCCCACTGTGTGCCCCCTGTGTCCCGCTGTGTACCCCACTGTGTCCAGCTGTGTCCCCGCTGTGTCCTGCTGTGTCCCCTCTCTGTCCCCTGCTGTCCCCCGCTGTGTCCTGCTGTGTCGCGCTGTGTCGCCCGCTTTGTCCCGCTGTGCCCCTGCAGTGTCCCCGCTGTGTCAAACTGTGTCACACTGTGTCCCGTGTTGTCCTGCTTTGGCCCCCACTGTGACCTCGCTGTGTTTCTCTCTGTGTCCCAATGTGTACCCTTCTGTGTCCTCCGCTGTGTCCCGCTGTGTACCCCGCTGTGTCCAGCTGTGTCCTCGCTGTGTCCCCCGCTGTCTCCTGCTTTGTCCCACGCTGTGTCCCGCTGTGACTCGCTGTGTCCTCGCTGTGTCCCCCGCTGTGTCCCGCTGTGTCCCCGCTGTGTCCACTGCTGTGTTCCGCTGTGTACCCCGCTGTGTCCCGCTATGTTCCCGCAGTGTCCCCGCTGTGTCCCGCTGTGTCCCACTGTGTCCCGTGGTGTCCCAGTTTGTCCCCCGCTGTGTCCCCTGGTGAGTCCCCGCTGTGTCCCGCTGTGTCCTGCTGTGTACCCCGCTGTGTCCAGCTGTGTCACGGCTGTGTCCCGCTGTGGCCCATCTCTGTCTCCGCTGTGTCCAACTGTGTCCCCCACTTTGTCCCGCTGTGTCCCGCCGTGTCCCCGCTTTGTCCTGCTGTGTCCCCGCTGGGTCCCGCTGTGTCCCACTGTGTCACACTGTGTCCCGTGGTGTCCCTCTTTGTCCCCTGCTGTGTCCCCCGCTGAGTCCCCTCTGTGTGGCCGCTGTGTCCCTCTGTGTCCTCGCTGTGTCCCCCGCTGTCTCCGCTTTGTCCCCCGCTGTGTTCCGCTGTGTCACGCTGTGTCCTCGCTGTGTCCCCCGCTGTGTCCCGCTGTGTCCCCGCTATGTCCCCAGCTGTGACCCTCTGTGGCCCGCTGTGCACCCTGCTGTGTCCCGCTATGTTCCCGCAGTGTCCCGCTGTGTCCCGCTGTGTCCTCGCTGTGTCCCCTGCTGTGTCCCGTTGTGTCCCCTGCTGTGTCCCGTTGTGTCCCCAGCTGTGTACCTCGCTGTGGCCCAATGTGTCTTCGCTGTGTCATGCTCTGTCCTGCTCTGTCCACGCTGTGTCCCGCTGTGTCCTGCTGTGCCCCACTGTGTGCCCGCTGTGTCCCTTTGTGTACCCCGCTGTGTCCAGCTGTGTCCCCGCTGTGTCCCGCTGTGTCCCCTCTCTGTCCCCCGCTGTGTCCCCCGCTGTGTCCCGCTGTGTCCCGCTGTGTCACACTGTGTCCCGTGTTGTCCCGCTTGGTCCCCCGCTGTGACCTCACTCTGTTTCCTGCTGTGTCCCTCTGTGTACCACACTGTGTCCCCAGCTGTGTCCCGCTGTGTACCTCGCTGTGTCCCTCTATGTTCCCGCAGTGTCCCCGCTGTGTCCCGCTGTGTCCTTGCTGTGTCCACTGCTGTGTCCCGTTGTGTCCCCAGCTGTGTTCCCCGTTGTGTCCCGCTGAGTCCCCCGCTGTGTCCGCCGCTGTGTCCCTGCTGTGTCCCTGGTGTGTCCCCGCTGTGTCCCGCTGTGTCCCGCTTTGTCCTCGCTGTGTCCCAAGCTGTGTTCCGCTGTGTCCCGCAGTGTCCCCGGCTGTGACCCGCTGTGTTTCGCTGTGTCCCCCGCTGTGTCCCCACTGTGTGCCCCCGGTGTCCCGCTGTGTCCCATCTCTGTCCCCAGCTGTCCCCCGCTGTTTCCCCCGCTGTGTCCCACTGTGTCCCGCTGTGTCGCCCGTTTTGCCCCGCTGTGCCCCTGCAGTGTCCCCGCTGTGTCCCACTGTGTCACACTGTGTCCCGTGTTGTCCTGCTTTGGCCCCCGCTGTGACCTCGCTGTGTTTCTCTCTGTGTCCCGCTGTGTACCCTTCTGTGTCCTCCGTTGTGTCCCGCTGTGTACCCTGCTGTGTCCAGCTGTGTCCTCGCTGTGTCCCCCGCTGTCTCCTGCTTTGTCCCACGCTGTGTCCCGCTGTGACCCGCTGTGTCCTCGCTGTGTCCCCCGCTGTGTCCCGTTGTGTCCCGCTGTGTCCCCGCTGTGTTCCCGCTGTGTCCCCCTGTTTCCCCCACTGTGTCCCGCTGTGTCCCGCTGTGTCCTTGCTGTGACCCGCTCTGTGCCCGCTGTATCGATGCTTTGTCCCGCTCTGTCCCGCTGTGACCGCGCTGTGTTCCCCGCTGTGTCCCGCTGTGTACCCCTCTGTGTCCCCTGCTGTGTCCCGCTGTGTCCCCCGCTGTGACCTGCTGTGTCCCGCTGTGTCCCCCACTGTGTCCCTGCTGTCTCCCCGCTGTGTCACACTGTGTCCTGCTGTGTACTGCTGTGTCTTCCGCTGAGTTCCTCTGTGTCCCGCTGTGGCCCAATGTGTCCTCGCTGTGTCAGGCTCTGTCCTGCTCTGTCCCCGCTGTGTCCCGCTGTGTCCCCACTGTGTGCCCCTGTGTCCCTCTGTGTACCCTGCTGTGTCCAGCGGTGTCCCCGCTGTGTCCTGCTGTGTCACCTCTCTGTCCTCTGCTGTCCCCCCAGTGTCCCCCGCTGTGTCCCGCTTTGTCCCGCTGTGTCCTGCTGTGTCACACTGTGTCCCGTGTTGTCCCGCTTTGTCCCCCGCTGTGACCTCGTTGTGTTTCCCGCTCTGTCCCGCTGTGTACCACTCTGTGACCCCGCTGTGTCCCGCTCGGTATCCCGCTGTGTCCCTCTATGTTCCCGCAGTGTCCCCGCTGTGTCCCGCTGTGTCCTTGCTGTGTCCCGTTGTGTCCCCAGCTGTGTTCCCCGTTGTGTCCCGCTGAGTCCCCCGATGTGTCCGCCGCTGTGTCCCTGCTGTGTCCGCCGCTGTGAACCCACTGTGACCCGCTGTGTCCCGCTTTGATCCCTCGCTGTGTCCCAGCTGTGTTACCCTGTGTCCCCCGCTGTGTCCCGCTGTGTCCCGATGTGTACCCTGCTGTAGTCCTACTGTGTCCCCCGCAGGGATCACACTGTGCCCCTGCAGTGACCA
>NW_012292825.1:0-7272 GCF_000151885.1 Dipodomys ordii | reverse complement strand
TATGAAGCAGAAGCTGAAGCAGAGGGAGAAACAGAAGAAGGAGAAGGTGCAGCAGAAGGTGAAGCAGAAGGAGATGGAGAAGCAGAATGCGAAGCAGAAACAGAAGGAGAAGAAGAAGGATTAGTTGGAGAATCAGAAGAAGCAGAAGCAGAAAGAGAAGCAGAAGAAGGAGAAGGAGAAGCAGAAGCAGAGGAAAGGAAGGAGAAGCAGAAGAAGCAGAAGCGGAAGAAGCAGAAGAAGCAGAAGCGGAAGAAGCAGAAGAAGAAGAAGAAGAAGAAGAAGAAGAAGAAGAAGAAGAAGAAGAAGAAGAAGAAGAAGAAGAAGAAGAAGAAGAAGAAGAAGAAGAAGAAGAAGAAGAAGAAGGAGAAGGAGAAGGAGAAGGAGAAGGAGAAGGAGAAGGAGAAGGAGAAGGAGAAGGAGAAGAAGAAGAAGAAGAAGAAGAAGAAGAAGAAGAAGAAGAAGAAGAAGAAGAAGAAGAAGAAGAAAGAGAAGAATGAGAAGGAGCAGAAGGAGAAGCAGAAGCAGAAGGAGAAGCAGAAAGAGAAGGAGAAGAAGCAGTAGCAGGAGAAGCAGAAGCACAAGAAAGAGAAGAAGCTGAAGAAGCAGAAGCAGGACCTGAAGCAGAAGAAACAGAACAAGCAGAAGAAGCAATAGCAGAAGCAGAACGAGAAGCAGAAGAAGAAGAAGGAGAAGGAGAAAGAGTAGGATTAGGAGTAGGAAGAGCAGAAGGAGCATCAGAAGCAGAACGAGAAGAAGAAGGAGCAGCAGAAGGAGAAGCAGAAGGAGAAGCAGAAGAAGGAGAAGCAGAAGCAGAAGAAGCAGCAGATGGAGAAGCAGAAGCAGAAGAAGATGCAGAAGGAGAAGCAGGAGAAGCAGAAGAAGCAAAAGCAGAAGGAGAAGCAGAAGTAGGAGAAGGAGAAGGAGAAGGAAGGGCAGCAGAAGCAATAGGAGAAGCAGAAGGAGAAGCAGAAGCAGAATGACAAGCAGAAAGAGAAGCAGTAGAAGCAGAAGAAGCAGGAAAGGCAGAAGCAGACGAAAGAGAAGAAGAAGAAGAAGAAGAAGAAGAAGAAGAAGAAGAAGAAGAAGAAGAAGAAGAAGAAGAAGAAGAAGAAGAAGAAGAAGAAGAAGCATAAGCATAAGCATAAGGAGAAGCATAAGGAGAAGCATAAGGAGAAGCAGTAGAAGCAGAAGAAGCAGAAGCAGGAGAAGCAAAAGCAGAAGAAAAAGAATAAGCAAAAGAAGCAGAAGTGGAAGCACTGGGAGAAGCAGAAGCAGAAGGAGAAGGAGCAGCAGAAGGAGAAGCAGAAGCAGAAAGAGAAGCAGAAACAGAAGGACAACAAATGGAGAAGCAGGAGAATCAGAAGAAGCAGTAGTAGAATCAGAAGAAACAGAAAAAGAAGAAGCAGAAGAAACAGAAGCAAAAGAAACAGAAGAAGGAGAAGAGCAGAAGCAGAAGCAGAAGGAGAAGCAGAAGGAGAAGCAGAAAGAGAAGCAGGAGAAGTAGAGGAAGCAGAAGCAGAAGAAACAGGAGAAGCCGAAGAAGCAGAAGCAGAATCTGAAGCAGGAGAAACAGAAGAAACACAATGTGAAGAAGAAGCAGAAGAAACAGAAATAGTACAATAAGCAGAAGCAGAAGCAGCAGGAAAAGCAGAAGAAGAAGAAGGAGAAGGCGAAAGAGAAAGATTAGGAGTAGGAGAAGCAGAAGGATAAGCAGAAGCAGAAAGAGACGCAGAAGGAGAAGCAGCACGAGAAGTAGGAGAAGCAGGAGAAGCAGAAGAAGCAGAAGAAGGAGAAGAAGAAGGAGAACCAGAAGGAGAAGCAGAAGCAGAAAGAGAAGCAAAAGCAGAAGGAGAAGCAGGAGATACAGAAACAGGAGAAGCAGAAGTAGAAGAATCAGGAGAAGGACAAGTAGCAGAAGCAGAAGGAGAAGCAGAAACAGAAGGAGAAGCAGAAAGAGAAGGAGGGGAAGCAGAAGAAGCAGTAGCAGGAGAAGCAGAACATAAGAATCCGAAGAAGCAGAAGCAGAACTGAAGCAGAAGGAGAAGCTGGAGAAGCAGAAGAAGAAGAATCTGGAGAAGCAGAATGAGAAGCAGAAGGAGAAGCAGAAGCAGAAAGAGAATCAAAACAGAAGGAGAAGCAGAAGAAACAGAAGAAGTAGAAGCAGTAGCAGTTGTAGCAGAAGCAGAACGAGAAGCAGAAGGAAAAGCAGAAGAACAAGAAGGAGAAGGAGAAGCAGAAGGAGAAGCAGAAAGAGAAGCAGGTAAAGCAGATGAAGAAGAAGCAGAAGGAGAATCAGAAGGAGAAGCAGAGGAAGGAGAAGGAGAAGCAGAAGAAGATGCAGAAGGAGAAGCAGAAGAAGCAGAAGCAGAAGAAGAAGCAGGAAAAGCAGAAGAAGCAGAAGCAAAAGGAGAAGCAAAAGAAGGAGAAGGAGAAGCAGAAGCAGAAGAAGAAGCATAAGGACAAGCACAAGCAGAAGGAGATGCAGAAGGAGAAGCAGGAGACACAGAAGAAGCAGAAGCTGAAGGAGAAGCAGAAGTAGGAGAAGGAGAAGGAGGAGAAGCAGAAGCAGAAGGAGAAGCAGAAGCGGAATGAGAAGCAGAAAGAGAAGCAGGAGAAGCACAAGAAGCAGAAGCAGGAGAAGCCGAAAGAGAAGAAGCAGAAGAAGCAGAAACAGAAGCAGAATTAGAAGCAGAAGCAGAAGGAGAAGCAGCAGAAGAAGTAGAAAAAGAAATTCAGGCAGGAGAAACAGAAGAAGCAGAGCAGAAGCAGAAGGAGAAGCAAAAAGAGAAGCAGAAGAAGAATTAGAAGAACCAGCAGAAGGAGAAGCAGCAAAAGAAGCAGAAATACAAGCAGGAGAAGCAGAAGCATAAAGAGAAGTAGAAGCAGAAGAAGCAGAACCAGAAGAAGAAGCAGTAGTAGCATAAGAAGCCGAAGCAGGAGAAGCAGAACCAGAAGAAAAAGAAGAAGCATAAGAAGCAGAAGCAGATTGAGAAACAGAAGAAGGAGAAGGAGCAGCCGAAGGTGAAGCAGAAGGAGATGCAGAAGGAGAAAGAGAAGCAGAAACAGAAGGAGAAGAAGAAGGAGAAGTTGGTGAATCAGAAGAAGCAGAAGCAGAAGCAGAAAGAGAAGCAGAAGAAGGAGAAGGAGAAGCAGAAGGAGAAGGACAAGTAGGAGAAGCAGAAGAAGCAGAAGCGGGAGAAGCAGCAGCAGAAGAAGAAGAAACAGAAGAAGGAGAAGGAGCAGAAGGAGAAGCAGAAGCAGAAGGAGAAGGAGAAATAGAAGCAGAAGAAGCAGTAGCAGAAGCAGAAGCAGAAGAAACAGAAGAAGCCCAAGAACCAGAAGGAGAACCTGAAGCAGAAGGAGAAGCAGAAGCAGCAGAAGCTGGAAAAGCAGAAGCAGAAGAAACAGAACAAGCAGAAGAAGCAGAAGCAGAACGAGAAGCAGAAGAAGAAGAAGGAGAAGGATTAGGAGTAGGAGGATCAGAAGCAGAATAAGAAGCTGAAAGAGAAGCAGAAGGAGAAGCAGAAGGAGAAACAGAAGAAGCAGAAGCAGGAGAAGCAGAAGCAGAAGAAGAATGAGAAGCACAAGAAGGAGAAATTGAAGGAGAAGGAGAATGAGACGGAGAAGCAGAAGGAGAAGTAGGAGAAGCAGAAGAAGAAGAAGCAGGAGAAGCAGAAGCAGAAGAAGCAGAAGCTGAAGCAGAAGAAGAAGAAACAGAAAAAGCAGAAGAAGCAGAAGAAGAAGCAGCAGGAGAAGCAGAAGAAGAAGAAGGAGAAAGAGAAGGATTAGGCGTAGGAGAAACAGGAGGATAAGCAGAAGCATTAAGAGAAGGAGAAGGAGAAGCAGGAGAAGCAGAAGGAGCAGAAGCAGGAGAAGCAGAAGCATAATGAAAGGCAGAAGAAGGAGAAATTGAAACAGAAGAAGATGCAGAAGGAGAAGCAGAAGCAGTAGTAGAAGCAGAAGAAGGAGAAGGAGAAGGAGAAGCATAAAGAGAAACCGAAGGAGAAGCAGGAGAAGCAGACTCAGAAGAAATAGAAGATGGAGAAGAAGCAGAAGCAGAAAGAGAAGCAGAAACAGAAGGAGAAGCAGAAATAGAAGCAGAAGAAGCCGAAGAAGCAAAAGGAGAACCTGAAGGAGAAGGAGAAGCTGGAGAAGCAGAAGAAGAAGAATCTGGAGAAGAAGAAGGAGGACCAGAAGGAGAAGCAGAAGCAGAAAGAGAAGCAAAAGCAGAAGGACAAGCCGAAGAAACAGAAAAACAGAAGCAGTAGCAGAAGAATCTGAAGATGCAGAAGCAGAAAGAGAAGCAGAAGGAATAGCAGAAGAACGAGAAGGAGAAACAGAAGGAGAAGCAGAAGGAGAAGCAGGAAAAGAAGAAGAAGCAGAAGCAGACGGAGAAGCAGAAGAAGGAGAAGGAGAAGCAGAAGCAGAAGAAGAAGCAGAAGGAAAAGCACAAGCAGAAGGAGATGCAGAAGGAGAAGCAGGAGAAGCAGAAGAAACAGAAGCAGAAGGAGAAGAAGAAGGAGAAGAAGCAGAATCAGAAGAAGCAGAAGCAGAAATAGAAAGAGAAGCTGACGAAGAGAAGCAGAACGAGAAGCAGGAGAAGCAGAAGAAGCAGAAGCGGGAGAAGCAGAAGAAGAAGAAACAGAAGAAGGAGAAGGAGCAGAAGGAGAAGCAGAAAGAGAAGCAGGAAAAGCAGAAGAAGCAGAAGCAGGAGAAGAAGAAGCAGAAAACAGGAGAAGGACAAGAAGAAGAAGCAGGTGGAGAAGCAGAAACAGAAGAAGAAGTAGAAAGAGAAAGAGGGAAAGCAGAAGAAGCAGAAGCAGGAGAAGCAGAAGCATAAGAATCCGAAGAAGCAGAAGCAGAACCTGAAGCAGAAGGAGAAGCAGGAGAAGGAGAAGAAGCAGAATCTGGAGAAGCAGAATGAGAAGCTGAAGTAGAAGCAGAAGCAGAAGCAGAAAGAGAATCAAAAGCAGAAGGAGAAGCAGAAGAAACAGAAGAAGCAGAAGCAGTAGCAGTTGCAGCAGAAGCAGAAGGAGAAGCAGAAGGAAAAGCAGAAGAACGAGAAGGAGAAGGAGAAACAGAAGGAGAAGCAGAAGGAGAATTAGGAGAAGCAGAAAGAGAAGCAGAAGGAGAAGCAGAAGGAGAAACAGAAGCAGAAGAAGCAGCAGAAGGAGAAGCAGAAGCAGAAGAAGATGCATAAGGAGAAGCAGGAGAAGCAGAAGAAGCAGAAGCAGAAGGAGAAGAAGAAGGAGAAGAAGCAGAATCAGAAGAAGCAGAAGCAGAAATAGAAAGAGAAGCCGACGAAGAGAAGCAGAACGAGAATTAGGAGAAGCAGAAGAAGCATAAGCGGGAGAAGCAGAAGAAGAAGAAACAGAAGAAGGAGAAGGAGCAGAAGGAGAATCAGAAAGAGAAGCAGGAAAAGCAGAAGAAGCAGAAGCTGGAAAAGCAGAAGCAGAAGAAACAGAACAAGCAGAAGAAGCAGAAGCAGGACGAGAAGCAGAAGAAGAAGAAGGAGAAAGAGAAGGATTAGGAGTCGGAGGAGCAGAAGAAGAAGAATCTGGAGAAGAAGAAGGAGAACCAGAAGGAGAAGCAGAAGCAGAAAGAGAAGCAAAAGCAGAAGGAGAAGCAGAAGAAACAGAAGAAGCAGAAGCAGTAGCAGAAGAAGCTGAAGATGCAGAAGCAGAAAGAGAAGCAGAAGGAATGGCAGAAGAACAAGAAGGAGAAACAGAAGGAGAAGCAGAAGGAGAAGCAGAAGGACAAGCTGGAAATGAAGAAGAAGCAGAAGCAGACGGAGAAGCAGAAGAAGGAGAAGGAGAAGCAGAAGCAGAAGAAGAAGCAGAAGGAAAAGCACAAGCAGAAGGAGATGCAGAAGGAGAAGCAGGAGAAGCAGAAGAAACAGAAGCAGAAGGAGAAGAAGAAGGAGAAGAAGAAGAATCAGAAGAAGCAGAAGCAGAAATAGAAAGAGAAGCTCGACGAAGAGAAGCAGAACCGAAAGCACGAGAAGCAGAGAAGCACAAGCGGGAGAAGCAGAAGAAGAAGAAACAGAAGAAGGAGAAGGAGCAGAAGCAGAAGGAGAAGCAGAAAGAGAAGCAGGAAAAGCAGAAGAAGCAGAAGCAAGAGAAGCAGAAGGAGAAGAAACAGAAGAAGGACAAGAAGCAGAAGCAGAAGCAGAAGGAGAAACAGAAACAGAAGGAGAAGCGGAAAGATAAAGAGGGGAAGCAGAAGAAGCAGAAGCAGGAGAAGCAGAAGCATAAGAGCAGAAGCAGAAGGAGAAGCAGAAAGAGAAGCAGGAAAAGCAGAAGAAGCAGAAGCAGAACCTGAAGCAGAAGGAGAAGCAGGAGAAGCAGAAGAAGCCGAATCTGGAGAAGCAGAATGAGAAGCTGAAGTAGAAGCAGAAGCAGAAGCAGAAAGAGAATCAAAAGCAGAAGGAGAAGCAGAAGAAACAGAAGAAGCAGAAGCAGTAGCAGTTGCAGCAGGAGCAGAAGGAGAAGCAGAAGGAAAGCAGAAGAACGAGAAGGAGAAGGAGAAACAGAAGGAGAAGCAGAAGGAGAATCAGAAGGAGAAGCAGAAGAAGCAGAAGGAGAAGCAGAAGGAGAAACAGAAGCAGAAGAAACATCAGAAAGAGAAGCAGAAGCAGAAGAAGATGCAGAAGGAGAAGCAGGAGAAGCAGAAGCAGAAGGAGAAGTAGAAGAAGGAGAAGGAGAAGGAAGAGCCGCAGAAGCAATAGGAGAAGCAGAAAGAGAAGCAGAAGCAGAATGAGAAGCAGAAAGAGAAGCAGTAGAAGCAGAAGAAGCAGGAAAAGCAGAAGCAGAAGAAAGAGAAGAAGACGAAGAAGAAGAAGAAGCATAAGGAGAAGCATAAGGAGAAGCATAAGGAGAAGTATAAGGAGAAGCAGTAGAAGCAGAAGAAGCAGAAGCAGGAGAAGCAGAAGCAGAAGAAAAAGAATAAGCAAAAGAAGCAGAAGCAGAAGCAGTGGGAGAAGCAGAAGAAGGAGAAGGAGAAGGAGCAGCAGAAGGAGAAGCAGAAGCAGAAAGAGAAGCAGAAACAGAATGAGAAGCAAAAATAGAAGCAGAAGAAGCCGAAGAACAAAAGCAGAACCTAAAGCAGAAGGAGAAGCAGGAGAAGCAGAAGAAGCAGAATCTAGAGAAGAAGAAGGAGAAGCAGAAGCAGAAAGAGAAGCAAAAGCAGAAGGAGAAGCAGAAGGAGAAGCAGAAGAAACAGAAGAATCACAATCAGTAGCAGAAGAAGCTGAAGATGCAGAACCAGAAAAAG
>NW_012292824.1:0-7275 GCF_000151885.1 Dipodomys ordii | reverse complement strand
AAGGAGATACAGGAGAAGCAGAAGAAGCAGAATCTGGAGAAGCAGAAGTGAGAAGCAGAAGCAGAAAGAGAAGCAAAAGCAAAAGGAGAAGCATAAGGAGAAGCAGAAGAAACAGAAGAAGCAGAGACAGTAGCAGAAGATGTAGAAGCAGAAGGAGAAGCAGAAGGAAAAGCAGAAGAACGAGAAGGAGAAGGAGAAGGAGAAACAGAATGAGAAGCAGAAAGAGAAGCAGAAGAAGGAGCAGGAGAAGGAAAAGCAGCAGGAGAAGCAGAAAGAGAAGCAGAAGGAGAAGCAGGAGATGCAGAAACAGGAGAAGCAGAAGCAGAAGAAACAGGAGAAGGACAAGAAGCAGAAGCAGAAGGAGAAGCAAAAACAGAAGGAGAAGCAGAAAGAGAAGGAGGGAAAGCAGAAGAAGCAGAAGCAGGAGAAGCAGAAGCATAAGAATCCGAAGAAGCAGAAGCAGAACCTGAAGCAGAAGGAGAAGCAGGAGAAGCAGAAGAAGCAGAATCTGGAGAAGCAGAAGGAGAAGCAGAAGGAGAAGCAGAAGCAGAAAGAGAATCAAAAGCAGAAGGAGAAGCAGAAGAAACAGAAGAAGTAGAAGCAGTAGCAGGTGTAGCAGAAGCAGAAGGAAAAGCATAAAAACAGGAAGGAGAAGGGAGAAACAGAAGGAGAAGTAGAAGGAGAAGCAGAAAGAGAAGCAGGTAAAGCAGAAGAAGAAGAAGCTGAAGGAGAATCAGAAGGAGAAGCAGAAGAAGGTGAAGGAGAAACAGAAGCAGAAGCAGAAGCAGAAGGAGAAGTAGGAGAAGCAGAAGAAGCAGAAGCAGAAGGAGAAGCAGGAGAAGCAGAATCTGGAGAAGCAGAAGGAGAAGCAGAAGCAGAAAGAGAAGGAGAAGCAGAAGGAGAAGTAGCAGAAACAGAAGAAGCAGAAGCAGTAGCAGAAGCAGCAGAAGATGCAGAAGCAGAAGGAGAAGCAGAAGGAAAAGCAGAAGAACGTGAAGGAGAAGGAGAAGGAGAAACAGAAGGAGAAGCAGAAAGAGAAGCAGAAGAAGGAGCAGGAGAAGGAAAAGCAACAGGAGAAGCAGAAAGGGCAGCAGAAGGAGAAACAGGAGAAGCAGAAACAGGAGAAGCAGAAGCATAAGAATCCGAAGAAGAAGAAGTAGAACCTGAAGCAGAAGGAGAAGCATGAGAAGCAGTAGAAGCAGAATCTGGAGAAGCAGAATGAGAAGCAGAAGGAGAAGCAGAAGAAGAAAGAGAATCAAAAGCAGAAAGGGAAGCAGAAGATTCAGAAGAATTAGAAGCAGTAACAGTTGTACCAGAAGCAGAAGGAGAAGCAGAAGGAAAAGCAGAACGAGGAGAAGGAAAAACAGAAGGCGAAGCGAAAGGAGAAGCAAAAAGAGAAGCAGGTAAAGCAGAAGAAGAAGAAGCAGAAGGAGAAGCAGAAGAAGGAGAAGGAGAAGCAGAAGCAGAAGAAGATGCAGAAGGAGAAGCAGGAGAAGCAGAAGAAGCAGAAGCAGAAGGAGAAGCAGAAGTAGGAGAAGGAGAAGCAGAAGCAGAAGCAGAAGGAAAAGCACAGCAGAAGGAGAAGCAGAAGGAGAAGCAGGGAAGCAGAAGAAGCAGAAGCAAAAGGAGAAGAAGAAGGAGAAGAAGCAGAATCAGAAGAAGCAGAAGCAGAAATAGAAAGAGAAGCCGACGAAGAGAAGCAGAACGAGAAGCAGGAGAAGCAGAAGAAGCAGAAGCGGGAGAAGCAGAAGAAGGAGAAACAGAAGAAGGAGAAGGAGCAGAAGGAGAAGCAGAAAGAGAAGCAGGAAAAGCAGAAGAAACAGAAGCAGGAGAAGCAGAAGCAGAAGAAACAGGAGAAGGGCAAGAAGCAGATGGAAAAGCACAAACAGAAGGAGAAGCAGAAAGAGAAAGAGGGGAAGCAGAAGAAGCAGAAGCAGGAGAACCAGAAGCATAAGAATCTGAAGAAGCAGAAGCAGAACTTGAAGAAGAAGGAGAAGCAGGAGAAGCAGAAGAAGCAGAATCTGGAGAAGCAGAATGAGAAGCTGAAGGAGAAGCAGAAGCAGAGTGAGAAGCAGAAAGAGAAACAGTAGAAGCAGAAGAAGCAGGAAAAGCAGAAGCAGACGAAAGAGAAGAAGAAGAAGAAGAAGAAGAAGAAGAAGAAGAAGAAGAAGAAGAAGAAGAAGAAGAAGAAGAAGAAGAAGAAGAAGAAGAAGAAGAAGAAGACGAAGAAGAAGTAGAAGACGAAGAAGAAAAAAAAGAAGAAGAAAAAGAAGAAGAAGAAGAAGAAGAAGAAGAAGGAGAAGAAGAAGAAGAAGAAGAAGAAGAAGAAGAACAAGAAGAAGAAGAAGAAGAAGAAGAAGAAGAAGAAGAAGCATAAGGAGAAGCATAAGGAGAAGCAGGAGAAGCAGAAGCAGGAGAAGCAGAAGATAAAGAATAAGCAAAAGAAGCAGAAGCAGAAGCAGTGGGAGAAGCAAAAGAAGGAGAAGGAGAAGGAGCAGCAGAAGGAAAAGTTGAAGCAGAAAGAGAAGCAGAAACAGAAGGAGAAGAAGAACGAGAAACAGGAGAATCAGAAGAAGCAGAAGTAGAAGCAGAAAGAGGAGAAGGAGAAGCAGAAGTAGAATCAGAAGAAACAGAAGAAGAAGAAGCAGAAGAAACAGAAGCAAAAGAAACAGAAGAAGGAGAAGAGCAGAAGAAGAAGCAGAAGGAGAAAGAGAAGCAGAAGTAGAAGCAGAAAGAGAAGCAGAAGAAACAGGAGAAGCAGAAGCAGAAGAAACAGGAGAAGCCGAAGAAGCAGAAGCATAATCTGAAGCAGGAGAAACAGAAGAAGCACAATCTGAAGCAGAAGCAGAAGAAACAGAAATAGTAGAATAAGCAGAAGCAGAAGCAGCAGGAGAAGCAGAAGAAGAAGACGGAGAAGGCGAGAGAGAAGGAGTAGGAGTAGGAGAAGCAAAAGGATAAGCAGAAGCAGAAAGAGAAGCAGAAGGAGAAGCAGCACGAGAAGTAGGAGAAGCAGGAGAAGCAGAAGCAGGAGAAGCAGAAGAAACAGAAGACGCAGAAGCAGAATGAGAAGCAGAAGGAGAAATTGAAGCAGAAGCAGAAGGAGAAGCAGAAGCAGAAGGAGAAGCATAAGAAGGAGAAGGAGAAGCAGAAAGAGAAGCAGAACGAGAAGCAGGAGAAGCAGAAGCAGGAGAAGCAGAAGCAGAAGAAACAGAAGAAGGAGAAGAAGCAGAAGGAGAAGCAGAAACAGAAGGAAAAGCAGAAAGAGAAGCAGGAGAAGCAGAAGCAGCAGCAGGAGAAGCAGAAGCAGAAGAAGCCGAAGAAGCAGAAACAGAACCTAAAGCAGAAGGAGAAGCAGGAGAAGCAGAAGAAGCAGAACCTGGAGAAGCAGAAGGAGAAGCAGAAGCAGAAAGACAAGCAAAAGCAGAAGGAGAAGCAGAAGAAACAGAAGAAGCAGAGGCAGTAGCAGAAGAAGCAGAAGATGCAGAAGCAGAAGGAGAAGCAGAAGGAAAAGCAGAAGAACGAGAAGGAGAAGGACAAGGAGAAACAGAAGGAGAAGCAGAAAGAGAAGCAGAAGAAGGAGCAACAGAAGGAAAAGCAGCAGGAGAAGCAGAAAGAGCAGAAGAAGGAGAAGCAGGAGATGCAGAAACAGGAGAAGCAGAAGCAGAAGAAACAGGAGAAGGACAAGAAGCAGAAGTAGAAGCAGAACCTGAAGCAGAAGGAGAATCAGGAGAAGCAGAAACAGAAGCAGAAAGGGAAGGAGAAGAAGGAGCAGGAGAAGCAGAAGAAGCAGAAGCGGGAGAAGCAGAAGGAGAAGAAACAGAAGAAAGAGAAGGAACAGAAAGAGAAGCAGAAGCAGAAGGAGAAGCAGAAAGAGAAGCAGAAGAAGCAGTAGCAGCAGAAGCAGAAGCAGAAGAAACAGAAGAAGCCCAAGAAGCAGAAGGAGAACCTGAAGCAGAAGGACAAGCAGAAGCAGCAGAAGTTGGAAAAGCAGAAGCAGAAGAAACAGAACAAGGAGAAGAAGCAGAAGCAGAACGAGAAGCAGAAGAAGAAGAAGGAGAAAGAGAAGGATTAGGAGTAGGAGGAGCAGAAGGAGAATCAGAAGCAGAAAGAGTAGCAGAAGGAGAAGCAGAAGGAGAAACAGAAGAAGCAGAAGTAGGAGAAGCAGAAGAAGAAGCAGAATGAGAAGCACAAGAAGGAGAAATTGAAGGAGAAGGAGAATGATACGGAGAAGCAGAAGGAGAAGTAGGAGAAGCAGAAGAAGAAGAAGCAGGAGAAGCAGAAGCAGAAGAAACAGAAGAAGGAGAAGAGCAGAAGCAGAAGCAGACGGAGAAGCAGAAGCAAAAGGAGAAGCAGAAGAAGCAGAAGCTGAAGCAGAAGAAGAAGAAACAGAAAAAGCAGAAGAAGCAGAAGAAGAAGCAGCAGAAGAAGAAGAAGAAGGAGAAGGAGAAAGAGTAGGATTAGGAGTAGGAGAAACAGAAGGATAAGCAGAAGCAGAAATAGAAGGTGAATGAGAAGGAGAAGCAGGAGAAGCAGAAGAAGCAGAAGCAGGAGAAGCAGAAGCAGAATGAAAAGCAGAAGAAGGAGAAATTGAAACAGAAGAAGATGCAGAAGGAGAAGCATAAAGAGAAACAGAAGGAGAAGCAGGAGAAGCAGAAGCAGGAGAAGCAGAATCAGAAGAAATAGAAGAAGGAGAAGAAGCAGAAGTTGAAAGAGAAGCAGAAACAGAAGGAGAAACAGAAATAGAAGCAGAAGAAGCCGAAGAAGCAAAAGCAGAACCTAAAGCAGAAGGAGAAGCAGGAGAAGCAGAAGAAGCAGAATCTGGAGAAGAAGAAGGAGAACCAGAAGGAGAAGCAGAAGCAGAAAGAGAAGCAAAAGCAGAAGGAGAAGCAGAAGAAACAGAAGAAGCAGAATCAGTAGCAGAAGAAGCTGAGATGCAGAAGCAGAAAGAGAAGCAGAAGGAATAGCAGAAGAACGAGAAGGAGAAATAGAAGGAGAAGCAGAAGGAGAAGCAGGAAAAGCAGACGAAACAGAAGCAGACGGAGAAGCAGAAGAAGGAGAAGGAGAAGCCGGAACAGAAGAAGAAGCAGAAGGAAAAGCACAAGCAGAAGGTGATGCAGAAGGAGAAGCAGGAAATGCAGAAGACGCAGAAGCAGAAGGAGAAGAAGAAGGAGAAGAATCAGAATCAGAAGATGCAGAAGAAGAAATAGAAAGAGAAGCCGACGAATAGAAGCTGAACGAGAAGCAGGAGAAGCAGAAGAAGCAGAAGCGGGAGAAGCAGAAGAAGAAGAAATAGAAGAAGGAGAAGGAGCAGAACCAGAAGGAGAAGCAGAAGGAGAAGCAGAAAGAGAAGCAGGAAAAGCAGAAGAAGCAGAAGCAGGAGAAGCAGAAGGAGAAGAAACAGGAGAAGGACAAGAAGCAGAAAGAGAACAGTAGAAGCAGAAGAGGCAGGAAAAGCAGAAGCAGAAGAAAGAGAAGAAGAAGAAGAAGAAGAAGAAGAAGAAGAAGAAGAAGAAGAAGAAGAAGAAGAAGAAGAAGAAGAAGAAGAAGAAGAGAAGAAGAAGCATAAGGAGAAGCATAAGGAGAAGCATAAGGAGAAGTATAAGGAGAAGCAGTAGAAGGAGAAGAAGCAGAAGCAGGAGAAGCTGAAGCAGAAGAAAAAGAATAAGCAAAAGAAGCAGAAGCAGAAGCAGTGAGAGAAGCAGAAGAAGGAGAAGGAGCAGCAGAAGGAGAAGCAGAAGCAGAAAGAGAAGGAGAAACAGAAGGAGAACAAGAAGGAGAAGCAGGAGAATCAGAAGAAGCAGAAAGAGAAGGAGAAGAAGGAGAAGCAGAAGTAGAATCTGAAGAAACAGAAGAAGAAGAAGCAGAAGAAACAGAAGCAAAAGAAACAGAAGAAGGAGAAGAGCAGAAGCAGAAGCAGAAGGAGAAGCAGAAGCAGAAGGAGAAGCAGAAAGAGAAGCAGGAGAACCAGAAGAAGCAGGAGAAGCAGAAGCAGAAGAAACAGAGAAGCCGAAGAAGCAGAAGCAGAATCTGAAGCAGAAGGAGAAACAGAAGAAGCACAATCTGAAGCAGAAGCAGAAGAAACAGAAATAGTAGAATAAGCAGAAGCAGAAGCACCAGGACAAGCAGAAGAACAAGAAGGAGAAGGCGAAAGAGAAGGATTAGGAGTAGGAGAAGCAAAAGGATAAGCAGAAGCAGAAAGAGACGCAGAAGGAGAAGCAGCACGAGAAGTAGGAGAAGCAGGAGAAGCAGAAGCAAGAGAAGCAGAAGAAACAGAAGACGCAGAAGCAGAATGAGAAGCAGAAGGAGAAATTGAAGCAGAAGGAGAAGGAGAAGCAAAAGGAGAAGCAGAAGAAGGAGAAGGAGAAGGAGAAGCAGAAAGAGAAGCAGAAAGAGAAGCAGAAAGAGAAGCACAACGAGAAGCAGGAGAAGCAGAAGCAGAAGCAGAAGACACATAAGAAGGAGAAGAAGCAGAAGCAGAAGGAGAAGCAGAAACAGAAGGAAAAGCACAAATAGAAGCAGGAGCAGCAGAAGAAGCAGCAGCAGGAGAAGCAGAAGCAGAAGAACCCGAAGAAACAGAAGCAGAACCTGAAGCAGAAGGAGAAGCAGGAGAAGCAGAAAAAGCAGAATCTGGAGAAGCAGAATGAGAAGCAGAAGGAGAAGCAGAAGCAGAAAGAGAATCAAAAGCAGAAGGGGAAGCAGAAGAATCAGAAGAAGTAGAAGCAGTAGCAGTTGTAGCAGAAGCAGAAGAAGCCGAAGAAGCAGAAGCAGAACCTGAAGCAGAAGGATAAGCAGGAGAAGCAGAAGAAGCAGAATCTGGAGAAGCAGAAGGAGAAGCAGAAGCAGAAAGAGAGGCAAAAGCAGAAGGAGAAGCATAAGGAGAAGCAGAAGAAACAGAAGAAGCAGAGACAGTAGCAGAAGATGTAGAAGCAGAAGGAGAAGCAGTGGGAAAAGCAGAAGAACGAGAAGGAGAAGGAGAAACAGAAGGAGAAGCAGAAAGAGAAGCAGAAGAAGGAGCAGGAGAAGGAAAAGCAGCAGGAGAAGCAGAAAGAGAAGCAGAAAGAAAAGCAGAAGGAGAAGCAGGAGATGCAGAAACAGGAGAAGAACAAGCAGAAGAAACAGGAGAAGGACAAGAAGCAGAAGCAGAAGGAGAAGCAGAAAGAGAAGGAGGGGAAGCAGAAGAAGCAGAGAAGCAGAAGCATAAGAATCCGAAGAAGCAGAGCAGAACCTGAAGCAGAAGGAGAAGCAGAGAAGCAGAGAAGCAGAATCTGGAGAAGC
>NW_012292823.1:0-7276 GCF_000151885.1 Dipodomys ordii | reverse complement strand
GGAGAAGCTGAAGTTGAAGGAGAAGTAGAAAGAGAAGCAGGAGAAGCTGAAGAAGCAGGAGAAGCTGAAGCAGAAGAAATAGGAGAAGTTGAAGAAGCAGAAGCACAATCTGAAGTAGAAGGAGAAATAGAAGAAGCACAATCTGAAGCAGAAGCAGAAGAAACAGAAATAGTAGAATAAGCAGAAGCAGAAGCAGCAGGAGAAGCAGAAGAAGAAGATGGAGAAGGTGAAAGAGGAAGATTAGGAGTAGGAGAAGCAAAGGATAAGCAGAAGCAGAAAGAGACGCAGAAGGAGAAGAAGCAAGAGAAGCAGGAGAAGCAGAAGAAACAGAAGGCGCAGAAGCAGAATGAGAAGCAGAAGGAGAAATTGAAGCAGAAGCAGAAGGAGAAACAGAATCAGAAGGAGATGCAGAAGAAGGAGAAGGAGAAGGAGAAGAAGAAAGAGAAGCCGAACGAGAAGCAGGAGAAGCAGAAGCAGGAGAAGCAGAAACAGAAGAAACAGAAGAAGGAGAAGAAACAGAAGGAGAAGCAGAAACAGAAGGAAAAGCAGAAGGAGAAGCAGGAGAAGCAGAAGAAGCAGCAGCAGGAGAAGCAGAAGCAGAAGAAGCAGAATTTAGAACCTTGAAAGCAGAAGGAGAAGCAGGAGAAGCAGAATCTGGAGGAGCAGAAGGAGAAGCAGAAGCAGAAAGAGAAGCAAAAGCAGAAGGAGAAGCAGAAGGAGAAGCAGAAGAAACAGAAGAAGCAGAGGCAGTAGCAGAAGATGCAGAAGATGCAGTAGCAGAAGGAGAAGCAGAAGGAAAAGCAGAAGAACGAGAAGGAGAAGGAGAAGGAGAAACAGAATGAAAAGCAGAAAGAGAAGCAGAAGAAGGAGCAGGAGAAGGAAAAGCAGCAGGAGAAGCAGAAAGAGCAGCAGAAGGAGAAGCAGTAGATGCAGAAACACAAGAAGCAGAAGCAGAAGAAACAGAAGGACAAGAAGCAGAAGCAGAAGGAGAAGCAGAAACAGAAGGAGAAGCAGAAAGAGAAGGAGGGAAAGCAGAAGAAGCAGAAGCAGACGGAGAAGCAGAAGAAGGAGAAGGAGAAGCCAGAGCAGAAGAAGAAGCAGAAGGAAAAGCACAAGCAGAAGGAGATGCAGAAGGAGAAGCAGGAAATGCAGAAGACACAGAAGCAGAAGGAAGAAGAAGGAGAAGAATCAGAATCAGAAGAAGCAGTAGCAGAAATAGAAAGAGAAGCCGACGAAGAGAAGCAGAACGAGAAGCAGGAGAAGCAGAAGAAGCACAAGCGGGAGAAGCAGAAGAAGAAGAAACAGAAGAAAGAGAAGGAGCAGAAGCAGGAGAAGCAGAAAGAGAAGCAGGAAAAGCAGAAGAAGCAGAAGCAGAAGAAGCAGAAGGAGAAAAAACAGGAGAAGGACAAGAAGCAGAAAGAGAAGCAGTAGAAGCAGAAGAAGCAGGAAAAGCAGAAGCAGAAGAAAGAGAAGAAGAAGAAGACGAAGAAGAAGAAGAAGCAGCAGCAGCATAAGGAGAAGCATAAGGAGAAGCATAAGGAGAAGTATAAGGAGAAGCAGTAGAAGCAGAAGAAGCAGAAAGAGGAGAAGCAGAAGCAGAAGAAAAAGAATAAGCAAAAGAAGCAGAAGCAGAAGCAGTGAGAGAAGCAGAAGAAGAAGAAGGAGAAGGAGCAGCAGAAGGAGAAGCAGAAGCAGAAAGAGAAGCAGAAACAGAAGGAGAACAAGAAGGAGAGGCAGGAGAATCAGAAGAAGCAGAAAGAGAAGGAGAAGAAGGAGAAGCAGAAGTAGAATCAGAAGAAACAGAAGAAGAAGAAGCAGAAGAAACAGAAGCAAAAGAAACAGAAGAAGGAGAAGAGCAGAAGCAGAAGGAGAAGCAGAAGCAGAAGGAGAAGCAGAAAGAGAAGCAGGAGAACTAGAAGAAGCAGGAGAAGCAGAAGCAGAAGAAACAGGAGAAGTCGAAGAAGCAGAAGCAGAATCTGAAGCAGAAGGAGAACAGAAGAAGCACAATCTGAAGCAGAGCAGAAGAAACAGAAATAGTAGAATAAGCAGAAGCAGAAGCACTCAGGACAAGCAGAAGAAGAAGAAGGAGAAGGCGAAAGAGAAGGATTAGGAGTAGGAGAAGCAAAAGGATAAGCAGAAGCAGAAAGAGACGCAGAAGGAGAAGCAGCACGAGAATTAGGAGAAGCAGGAGAACCAGAAGCAGGAGAAGTAGAAGAAACAGAAGACGCAGAAGCAGAATGAGAAGTAGAAGGAGAAATTGAAGCAGAAGCAGAAGAAGCAGAAGCAAAAGGAGAAGCAGAAGAAGGAGAAGGAGAAGTAGAAGCAGAAAGAGAAGCAGGAGAAGCAGAAGCAGGAGAAGCAGAAGCAGAAGAAACAGAAGAAGGAGAAGAAGCAGAAGCAGAAGGAGAAGCAGAAACAGAAGGAAAATCAGAAAGAGAAGCAGGAGAAGCAGAAGAAGCAGCAGCAGGAGAAGCAGAAAAAGCAGAACCCGAAGAAGCAGAAGCAGAATCTGACGCAGAAGGAGAAACAGAAGAAGCACAATCTGAAGCAGAAGCAGAAGAAACAGAAATAGTAGAATAAGCAGAAGCAGAAGCACCAGAAGAAGCAGGAAAAGCAGAAGGAGAAGGCGAAAGAGAAGGATTAGGAGTAGGAGAAGCACAAGGATAAGCAGAAGCAGAAAGAGACGCAGAAGGAGAAGCAGCACGAGAAGTAGGAGAAGCAGGAGAAGCAGAAGAAACAGAAGACGCAGAAGCAGAATGAGAATCAGAAGGAGAAATTGAAGCAGAAGCAGAAGGAGAAGCAAAAGCAGAAGGAGAAGCAAAAGCAGAAGGAGAAGCAGAAGAAACAGAAGAAGCAGAGGCAGTAGCAGAAGCAGAAGATGCAGAAGCAGAAGGAGAAGCACAAGGAAAAGCAGAAGAACGAGAAGGAGAAGGAGAAACAGAAGGAGAAGCAGAAAGAGAAGCAGAAGAAGGAGAAGGAGACGGAAAAGCAGCAGGAGAAGCAGAAAGAGCAGCAGAAGGAGAAGCATGAGATACAGAAACAGGAGAAGCAGAAGTAGAAGAATCAGGAGAAGGACAAGAAGCAGAAGCAGAAGGAGAAGCAGAAACAGAAGGAGAAGCAGAAAGAGAAGGAGGGGAAGCAGAAGAAGCAGAAGCAGGAGAAGCAGAAGCATGAGAATCCGAAGAAGCAGAAGCAGAACCTGAAGCAGAAGGAGAAGCAGGAGAAGCAGAAGAAGCAGAATCTGGAAAAGCATAATGACAAGCTGAAGGAGAAGCAGAAGCAGAAAGAGAATCAAAAGCAGAAGGAGAAGCAGAAGAAACAGAAGACGTAGAAGCAGTAGCAGTTGTAGCTGAAGCAGAAGGAGAAGCCGAAGGAAAAGCAGAAGAACAAGAAGGAGAAGGAGAAACAGAAGGAGAAGCAGAAGGAGAAGCAGAAAGAGAAGCAGGTAAAGCAGAAGAAGAAGAAGCAGAAGGAGAATCAGAAGGAGAAGCAGAAGCAGAAGAAGATGCAGAAGGAGAAGCAGGAGAAGCAGAAGAAGCAGAAGCAGAAGGAGAAGCAGGAAAAGCAGAAGAAGCAGAAGCAAAAGGAGAAGCAAAAGAAGGAGAAGCAGAAGAAGAAGGAGCAGAAGGACAAGCACAAGCAGAAGGAGATGCAGAAGGAGAAGCAGGAGAAACAGAAGAAGCAGAAGCTGAAGGAGAAGCAGAAGTAGGAGAAGGAGAAGGAGGAGAAGCAGAATCAGAAGGAGAAGCAAAAGCGGAATGAGAAGCAGAAAGAAAAGCAGGAGAAGCACAAGAAGCAGAAGCAGGAGAAGCCGAAAGAGAAGAAGCAGAAGAAGCAGAAACTGAAGCAGAAGTAGAAGCAGAAGCAGAAGGAGAAGCAGCAGAACAAGTAGAACCAGAAATTCAGGCAGGAGAAACAGAAGAAGCAGAAGCAGAAAGAGAAGCAAAAAGAGAAGCAGAAGGAGAAGTAGAAGAAGCAGCAGAAGGAGAAGCAACAGAAGAAGCAGAAAAACAAGCAGGAGAAGCAGAAGCAGAAAGAGAAGTAGAAGCAAAAGAAGCAGAAGAAGCAGATGCAGAAGTAGAAGCAGTAGAAGCATAAGAAGCAGAAGCAGGAGAAGCAGAAGAACAAGAAGAAGCATAAGAAGCAGAAGCAGATGGAGAAACAGAAGAAGGAGAAGGAGCAGCAGAAGGTGAAGAAGAAGGAGATGGAGAAGCAGAAAGAGAAGCAGAAACAGAAGGAGAAGAAGAAGGATTAGTTGGAGAATCAGAAGAAGCAGAAGCAGAAAGAGAAGCAGAAGAAGGAGAAGGAGAAGCACAAAGAGAAGCAGAAAGAGAAGCAGAACGAGAAGCAGGAGAATCAGAAGCAGGAGAAGCAGAAGCAGAAGAAACAGAAGAAGGAAAAGAAGCAGAAGCAGAAGGAGAAGCAGAAACAGAAGGAAAAGCAAAAAGTGAAGCAGGAGAAGCAGAAGCAGAAGAAGCCGAAGAAGCAGAAGCAGAACCTGAAGCAGAAGGAGAAGCAGGAGGAGCCGAAGAAGCAGAATCTGGAGAAGCAGAAGGAGAAGCAGAAGCAGAAAGAGAAGCAAAAGCAGAAGGAGATGCAGAAGGAGAAGCAGAAGAAACAGAAGAAGCAGAGGCAGTAGCAGAAGAAGCAGAAGATGCAGAAGCAGAAGAAGAAGCAGAAGGAAAAACAGAAGAAGGAGAAGGAGAAGGAGAAACAGAAGGAGAAGCAGAAAGAGAAGCAGAAGGAGGAGCAGGAGAAGGAAAAGCAGCAGGAGAAGCAGAAAGAGCAGCAGAAGGAGATGCAGGAGAAGCAGAAACAGTAGAAGCAGAAGCAGAAGAAACAGGAGAAGGACAAGAAGCAGAAGCAGAAGGAGAAGCAGAAACAGAAGGAGAAGCAGAAAGAGAAGGAGGGGAAGCAGAAGAAGCAGAAGAAGGAGAAGCAGAAGCATAAGAATCCGAAGAAGCAGAAGCAGAACCTGAAGCAGAAGGAGAAGCAGAAGAAACAGAAGAAGTAGAAGCAGTAGCAGTTGTAGCAGAAGCAGAACGAGAAGCAGAAGGAAAAGCAGAAGAACAAGAAGGAGGAGGAGAAACAGAAGGAGAAGCAGAAAGAGAAGCAGGTAAAGCAGAAGAAGAAGAAGCAGAAGGAGAAGCAGAAGGAGAAGCAGAAGAAGGAGAAGGAGAAGCAGAAGAAGATGCAGAAGGATAAGCAGAAGAAGCAGAAGCAGAAGGAGAAGAAGGAAAAGCAGAAGAAGCAAAAGCAAAAGGAGAAGCAAAAGAAGGAGAAGCAGAAGCAGAAGAAGAAGCATAAGGACAAGCACAAGCAGAAGGAGATGCAGAAGGAGAAGCAGGAGAAAGAGAAGAAGCAGAAGCAGAAGTCGAAGCAGAAGCAGTAGGAGAAGCAGCAGAAGAAGTAGAACCAGAAATTCAGGCAGCAGAAAAAGAAGAAGCAGAAGCAGAAGCAGAAGGAGAAGCAAAAAGAGAAACAGAAGAAGAAGTAGAAGAACCAGCAGAAGGAGAAGCAGCAGAAGAAGCAGAAAAACAAGCAGGAGAAGCAGAAGCAGAAAGAGAAGTAGAAACAGAAGAAGCAGAAGAAGCAGAAGCAGAAGAAGAAGCAGTAGAAGCATAAGAAGCAGAAGCAGGAGAAGCAGAAGCAGAAGAAAAAGAAGAAGCATAAGAAGCAGAAGCAGAAGCAGAGGGAGAAACAGAAGAAGGAGAAGGAGCAGCAGAAGGTGAAGCAGAAGGAGATGGAGAAGCAGAAAGAGAAGCAGAAACAGAAGGAAAAGAAGAAGGATTAGTTGGAGAATCAGAAGAAGGAGAAGCAGAAGCAGAAAGAGAAGCAAAAGCAAAAGGAGAAGCAGAAGGAGAAGCAGAAGAAACAGAAGCAGTAACAGAAGAAGCTGAAGATGTAGAAGCAGAAAAGAAGCACAAGAAATAGCAGAAGAACGAGAAGGAGAAGGAGAAACAGAAGGAGAAGCAGCCGGAGAAGCAGAAGAAGCAGAATCTGGAGAAGCAGAAGGAATAGCAGAAGCAGAAAGAGAAGCAAAAGCAGAAGGAGAAGCAGAAGGAGAAGCAGAAGAAACAGAAGCAGTAACAGAAGAAGCTGAAGATGGAGAAGCAGAAAAAGAAGCACAAGAAATAGCAGAAGAACGAGAAGGAGAAGGAGAAACAGGAGAAGCAGAAGGAGAAGCAGAAAGAGAATCAGGAAAAGCAGAAGGAGCAGAAGCAGACGAAGCAGAAGAAGGAGAAGGAGAAGCAGAAGCAGAAGAAGAAGCACAAGGAAAAGCACAAGCAGAAGGAGATGCAGAAGGAGAAGCAGGAGAAGCAGAAGAAGCAGAAGCAGAAGGAGAAGAACTAAAGAGAAGAAGCAGAAGCTGAAGAAGCAGAAGTAGGAAGAGAAGCCGACGAAGAGAAGCAGAACGAGAAGCAGGAGAAGCAGAAGAAGCAGAAGCGGGAGAAGCAGCAGAAGAAGAAACAGAAGGAGAAGGAGCATAAGCCTAAGGAGAAGCAGAAGCAGAAGCAGAAAGAGAAGCAGGAAAAGCAGAAAAAGCAGAAGCAGGAGAAGCAGAAGCAGAAGAAACAGGAGAAGGACAAGAAGCAGAAGCAGAAGGAGAAGCAGAAACAGAAGGAGAAGTAGAAAGAGAAGGAGGGGAAGCAGAAGAAGCAGAAGCAGGAGAATCAGAAGCATAAGAATCCGAAGAATCAGAAGCAGAACCTGAAGCAGAAGGAGAAGCAGAAGAAGCAGAATCTGGAGAAGCAGAATGAGAAGCTGAAGGAGAAGCAGAAGCAGAAAGAGAATCAAAAGCAGAAGGAGAAGCAGAAGAAACAGAAGAAGCAGAAGCAGTAGCAGTTGCAGCAGAAGGAAAAGCAGGAGAACAAGAAGGAGAAAGAGAAACAGAAGGAGATGGAGAAGGAGAATCAGAAGGAGAAGCAGAAGAAGCAGAAGGAGAAACAGAAGCAGAAGAAGAAGCACAAGGAGAAGCAGAAGCAGAAGAAGATGCATAAGGAGAAGCAGGAGAAGCAGAAGTAGCAGAAGCAGAAGGAGAAGTAGAAGTAGGAGAAGGAGAAGGAAGAGCCGCAGAAGCAATAGGAGAAGCAGAAGGAGAAGCAGAAGCAGAATGAGAAGAAGAAAGAGAAGGAGTGGAAGAAAAAGAAGCAGGAAAAGAAGAAGTAGAATAAAGAGAAGAAGAAGAAGAAGAAGAAGAAGAAGAAGAAGAAGATGATGATGATGATGATGATGATGACGATTAAGGAGAAGCATAAGGAGAAGAAGTAGAAGC
>NW_012292822.1:0-7278 GCF_000151885.1 Dipodomys ordii | reverse complement strand
GGAGAAGCAGAAAAAGCTTGATTAGCATAAGCAGAAGAAACAGGAGAAGCCGAAGAAGCAGAAGCAGAATCTGAAGCAGAAGGAGAAACAGAAGAAGCACAATCTGAAGCAGAAGCAGAAGAAACAGAAATAGTAGAATAAGCAGAAGCAGAAGCAGCAGGAGAAGCAGAAGGAGAAGGCTAAAGAGAAGGTGAGGAGTAGGAGAAGCAAAAGGATAAGCAGAAGCAGAAAGAGACGCAGAATGAGAAGCAGCACGAGAAGTAGGAGAAGCAGGAGAAGCAGAAGCAGGAGAAGCAGAAGAAACAGAAGACGCAGAAGCAGAATGAGAAGCAGAAGGAGAAATTTAAACAGAAGCAGAAGCAGAAGGAGAAGGAGAAGCAGAAGAAGTAGGAGGAGAAGCAGAAAGAGAAGCAGAAAGAGAAGCAGAACGAGAAGCAGGAGAACCAGAAGCAGGAGAAGCAGAAGCAGAAGAAACAGAAGAAGGAGAAGAAGCAGAAGCAGAAGGAGAAGCAGAAACAGAAGGAAAAGCAGAAAGAGAAGCAGGAGAAGCAGAAGAAGCAGAAGCAGGAGAAGCAGAAGGAGAAGAAGCCGCAGAAGCAGAACCTGAAGCAGAAGGAGAAGCAGGAGAAGCAGAAGAAGCAGAATCTGGAGAAGCAGGAGAAGCAGAAGTAGAAAGAGAAGCAAAAGCAGAAGGAAAAGCAGAAGGAGAAGCAGAAGAAACAGAAGAAGCAGAGGCAGTAGCAGAAGAAGCAGAAGATGCAGAAGCAGAAGGAAAAGCAGAAGAACGAGAAGGAGAAGGAGAAGCAGAAAGAGAAGCAGAAGAAGGAGCAGGAGAAGGAAAAGCAGCAGGAGAAGCAGAAAGAGCAGCAGAAGGGGAAGCAGTAGATGCAGAAACAGGAGAAGCAGAAGCAGAAGAAACAGGAGAAGTACAAGAAGCAGAAGCAGAAGGAGAAGCAGAAACAGAAGAAGCAGAAAGAGAAGGAGGGGAAGCAGACGAAGGAGAAGCAGGAGAAGCATAAGCAGAAGAAACAGGAGAAGCCGAAGAAGCAGAAGCAGAATCTGAAGCAGAAGGAGAAACAGAAGAAGCACAATCTGAAGCAGAAGCAGAAAAAACAGAAATAGTAGAATAAGCAGAAGCAGAAGCAGCAGGAGAAGCAGAAGAAGAAGACGGAGAAGGCGAGAGAGAAGGATTAGGAGTAGGAGAAGCAAAAGGATAAGCAGAAGCAGAAAGAGACGCAGAAGGAGAAGCAGCACTAGAAGTAGGAGAAGCAGGAGAAGCAGAAGCAGGAGAAGCAGAAGAAACAGAAGACGCAGAAGCAGAATGAGAAGCAGAAGGAGAAATTGAAGCAGAAGCAGAAGGAGAAGCAGAAGAAGAAGGAGAAACAGAAGTAGGAGAAGCAGAAGAAGGAGAAGGAGAAGCAGAAAGAGAAGCAGAACGAGAAGCAGGAGAAGCAGAAGCAGGAGAAGCAGAAGAAAAAGAATAAGCTAAAGAAGCAGAAGCAGTGGGAGAGGCAGAAAAAGGAGAAGGAGCAGCAGAAGGAGAAACAGAAGCAGAAAGAGAAGCAGAAACAGAAGGAGAACAAGAAGGAGAAGCAGGAAAATCAGAAGAAGCAGAAGTAGAAGCAGAAAGAGAAGGAGAAGAAGGAGAAGCAGAAGGAGAATCAGAAGAAACAGAAGAAGAAGAAGAAGAAGAATCAGAAGCAAAAGAAACAGAAGAAGGAGAAGAGCAGAAGCAGAAGAAGAAGCAGAAGCAGAAGCAGAAGGAGAAGGAGAAAGAGAAGCAGGAGAAGCAGAAAAAGCAGGAAAAGCATAAGCAGAAGAAACAGGAGAAGCCGAAGAAGCAGAAGCAGAATCTGAAGCAGAAGGAGAAACAGAAGGAGCACAATCCGAAGCAGAAGCAGAAGAAACAGAAATAGTAGAATAAGCAGAAGCAGAAGCAGCAGGAGAAGCAGAAGGAGAAGGCTAAAGAGAAGGTGAGGAGTAGGAGAAGCAAAAGGATAAGCAGAAGCAGAAAGAGACACAGAATGAGAAGCAGCACGAGAAGTAGGAGAAGCAGGAGAAGCAGAAGCAGGAGAAGCACAAGAAACAGAAGACGCAGAAGCAGAATGAGAAGCAGAAGGAGAAATTTAAACAGAAGCAGAAGCAGAAGGAGAAGGAGAAGCAGAAGAAGTAGGAGGAGAAGCAGAAAGAGAAGCAGAAAGAGAAGCAGAACGAGAAGCAGGAGAACCAGAAGCAGGAGAAGCAGAAGCAGAAGAAACAGAAGAAGGAGAAGAAGCAGAAGCAGAAGGAGAAGCAGAAACAGAAGGAAAAGCAGAAAGAGAAGCAGGAGAAGCAGAAGAAGCAGAAGCAGGAGAAGCAGAAGGAGAAGAAGCCGCAGAAGCAGAAGCAGAACCTGAAGCAGAAGGTGAAGCAGGAGAAGCAGAAGAAGCAGAATCTGGAGAAGCAGGAGAAGCAGAAGTAGAAAGAGAAGCAAAAGCAGAAGGAAAAGCAGAAGGAGAAGCAGAAGAAACAGAAGAAGCAGAGGCAGTAGCAGAAGAAGCAGAAGATGCAGAAGCAGAAGGAAAAGCAGAAGAACGAGAAGGAGAAGGAGAAGCAGAAAGAGAAGCAGAAGAAGGAGCAGGAGAAGGAAAAGCAGCAGGAGAAGCAGAAAGAGCAGCAGAAGGGGAAGCAGTAGATGCAGAAACAGGAGAAGCAGAAGCAGAAGAAACAGGAGAAGTACAAGAAGCAGAAGCAGAAGGAGAAGCAGAAACAGAAGAAGCAGAAAGAGAAGGAGGGGAAGCAGACGAAGGAGAAGCAGGAGAAGCATAAGCAGAAGAAACAGGAGAAGCCGAAGAAGCAGAAGCAGAATCTGAAGCAGAAGGAGAAACAGAAGAAGCACAATCTGAAGCAGAAGCAGAAAAAACAGAAATAGTAGAATAAGCAGAAGCAGAAGCAGCAGGAGAAGCAGAAGAAGAAGACAGAGAAGGCGAGAGAGAAGGATTAGGAGTAGGAGAAGCAAAAGGATAAGCAGAAACAGAAAGAGACGCAGAAGGAGAAGCAGCACTAGAAGTAGGAGAAGCAGGAGAAGCAGAAGCAGGAGAAGCAGAAGAAACAGAAGACGCAGAAGCAGAATGAGAAGCAGAAGGAGAAATTGAAGCAGAAGCAGAAGGAGAAGCAGAAGCAGAAGGAGAAACAGAAGTAGGAGAAGCAGAAGAAGGAGAAGGAGAAGCAGAAAGAGAAGCAGAACGAGAAGCAGGAGAAGCAGAAGCAGGAGAAGCAGAAGCAGAAGAAACAGAAGAAGGAGAAGAAGCAGAAGCAGAAAGAGAAGCAGAAACAGAAGGAAAAGCAGAAAGAGAAGCAGGAGAAGCAGAAGAAGCAGCAGCAGGAGAAGCAGAAGCAGAAGAAGCCGACGAAGCAGAAGCAGAACCTGAAGCAGAAGGAGAAGCAGAAGAAGCAGAATCTGGAGAAGCAGAAGAAGCAGAAGCACAAAGAGAAGCAAAAGCAGAAGGAGAAGCAGAAAAACAGAAGAAGCAGAGGCAGTAGCAGAAGAAGCAGAAGATGCAGAAGCAGAAGGAGAAGCAGAAGAAACAGAAGAAGCAGTAGCACTTGCAGCAGAAGCAGAAGGAGAAGCAGAAGGAAAAGCAGAAGAACGAGAAAAAGACGGAGAAATAGAAGCAGAAGCAGAAGGAGAATCAAAAGGAGAAGCAGAAGAAGCAGAAACAGAAGAATAAGCATAAGGACAAGCACAAGCAGAAGGAGATGCAGAAGGAGTAGTAGGAGAAGCAGAAGAAGCAGAAGAAGAAGTAGATGTAGGAGAAAGAGAAGAAGAGCAGCAGAAGCAATAGGAGAAGCAGATGGAGAAGCAGAGGCAGAATGAGAAGCAGAAAGAGAAGCAGTAGAAGTAGAAGAAGCAGGAAAAGCAGAAGCAGAAGAAAGAGAAGAAGAAGAAGAAGAAGAAGAAGAAGAAGAAGAAGAAGAAGAAGAAGAAGAAGAAGAAGAAGAAGAAGAAGAAGAAGAAGAAGAAGAAGAAGCAGGAAAAGCAGAAGCAGAAGCAGAAGAAGAAGAAGAAGAAGAAGAAGAAGAAGAAGAAGAAGAAGAAGAAGAAGAAGAAGAAGAAGAAGAAGAAGAAGAAGAAGAAGAAGAAGAAGAAGAAGAAGAAGAAGGAGAAGAAGAAGAAGAAGAAGAAGAAGAAGAAGAAGAAGAAGAAGAAGAAGAAGAAGAAGAAGAAGAAGAAGAAGAAGAAGAAGAAGAAGAAGAAGAAGAAGGAGAAGCAGAAGCAGAATGAGAAGAAGAAGAAGAAGAAGAAGAAGAAGAAGAAGAAGAAGAAGAAGAAGAAGAAGAAGAAGAAGAAGAAGCAGAAGAAGAAGAAGCAGGAGAAGCAGAAGCAGAAGAAACAGAAGAAGTAGAAGAGCAGAAGCAGAAGCAGAAGGAGAAGCAGAAGGAGAAGCAGAAGAAGCAGAAGCTGAAGCAGAAGAAGAAGAAAAAGAAAAAGCAGAAGAAGCAGAAGAAGAAGCAGCAGGAGAAACAGAAGAAGAAGAAGGAGAAGGAGAACGAGAAGTATTAGGAGTAGGAGAAACAGACGGATAAGCAGAAGCAGAAAGAGAAGGAGAATGAGAATGAGAAGAAGAAGAAGCATAAGCAGGAGAAGCAGAAGCCGAATGAAAAGCAGAAGAAGGAGAAATTGAAACAGAAGAAGATGCAGAATAAGAAGCAGAAGCAGAAGGAGAAGCAGAAGAATGAGAAGGAGAAGCAGAAGGAAAAGCATAAAGAGAAACAGAAGGAGAAGCAGGAGAAGCAGAAGCAGGAGAAGCAGAAGCAGAAGAAGGAGAAGAAGCAGAAGCAGAAAGAGAAGTAGAAACAGAAGGAGAAGCAGAAATAGAAGCAGAAGAAGCCGAAGAAGCAGAAGCAGAACCTGAAGCACAAGGAGAAGCAGAAGAAGCAGAATCTAGAGAAGAAGAAGGAGAACCAGAAGGAGAAGCAGAAGCAGAAAGAGAAGCAAAAGCAGAAGGAGAAGCAGAAGGAGAAACAGAAGAAGCAGAAGCAGTAGCAGAAGAAGCTGAAGATGCAGAAGCAGAAAGAGAAGCAGAAGGAATAGCAGAAAAACAAGAAGGAGAAGGAGAAACAGAAGGAGAAGCAGAAGCAGAAAGAGAATCAGGAAAAGCAGAAGAAGCAGAAGCAGACGGAGAAGCAGAAGAAGGAGAAGGAGAAGCAGAAAAGAAGCAGAAGCAGAAGGACAAGCACAAGCAGGAGATGCAGAAGGAGAAGCAGGAGAAGCAGAAGAAGCAGAAGCAGAAGGAGAAGAAGAAGGAGAAGAAGCAGAATCAGAAGAAGCAGAAGCAGAAGTAGAAAGAGAAGACGACGAAGAGAAGCAGAACGAGAAGCAGGAGAAGCAGAAGAAGCAGAAGCAGGAGAAGCAGAAGAAGAAGAAACAGAAGAAGGAGAGGAGCAGAAGCAGTAGGAGAAGCAGAAGCAGAAGGAGAAGCAGAAAGAGAAGCAGGAAAAGCAGAAGAAGCAGAAGCAGGAGAAGCAGAAGCAGAAGAAACAGGAGAAGGACAAGAAGCAGAAGCAGAAGGAGAAGCAGAAACAGAAGGAGAAGCAGAAAGAGAAGGAGGGGAAGCAGAAGAAGCAGAAGCATAAGAATCCGAAGAAGCAGAAGCAGAACCTGAAACAGAAGGAGAAGCAGGAGAAGTAGAAAAAGCAGAAGCTGGAGAAGCAGAATGACAAGCTGAAGGAGAAGCAGAAGCAGAAAGAGAATCAAAAGCAGAAGGAGAAGCAGAAGAAACAGAAGAAGCAGAAGCAGTAGCAGTTGCAGCAGAAGCAGAAGGAGAAGCAGAAGGAAATCAGAAGCACGAGAAGGAGAAGGAGAAACAGAAGCAGAAGCAGAAGGAGAATCAGAAGGAGAAGCAGAAGAAGCAGAAGGAGAAGCAGAAGGAGAAGCAGAAGCAGAAGAAGCAGCAGAAGGAGAAGCATAAGCAGAAGAAGATGCAGAAGGAGAAGCAGGAGAAGCAGAAGAAGCAGAAGCTGAAGGAGAAGTAGAAGTAGTAGAAGGAGAAGGAAGAGCAGCAGAAGCAATAAGAGAAGCAGAAGGAGAAGCAGAAGCAGAATGAGAAGCACAATGAGAAGCAGAAGAAACAGAAGATGCAGGAATAGCAGAAGCAGAAGAAAGAGAAGAAGAAGAAGAAGTAGAAGAAGAAGAAGAAGAAGAAGAAGAAGAAGAAGAAGAAGAAGAAGAAGAAGAAGAAAAAGAAGAAGAAGCATAAGGAGAAGCATAAGGAGAAGCAGTAGAAGCAGAAGAAGAAGAAGCAGGAGAAGCAGAAGCAGAAGAAAAAGAATAAGCAAAAGATGCAGAAGCAGAAGCACTGGGAGAAGCAGAAGCAGAAGGAGAAGGAGCAGCAGAAGGAGAAGCAGAAGCAGAAAGAGAAGCAGAAACAGAAGGACAACAAATGGAGAAGCAGGAGAATCAGAAGAAGCAGAAGTAGAATCAGAAGAAACAGAATAAGAAGAAGCAGAAGAAACAGAAGCAAAAGAAACAGAAGAAGGAGAAGAGCAGAAGGAGAAGAAGAAGGAGAAGCAGAAAGTGAAGCAGGAGAAGCAGAAGAAGCAGGAGAAGCAGAAGCAGAAGAAACAGAAGAATCCGAAGAAGCAGAAGCAGAATCTGAAGCAGAAGGAGAAACAGAAGAAGCACAATCTGAAGCAGAAGCAGAAGAAACAGAAATAGTAGAATAAGCAGAAGCAGAAGCAGCAGGAGAAGCAGAAGAAGAAGACGGAGAAGGCGAGAGAGAAGGATTAGGAGAAGCAAAAGGGTAAGCAGAAGCAGAAAGAGACGCAGAAGAAAAAGCAGCACGAGAAGTAGGAGAAGCAGGAGAAGCAGAAGCAGGAGAAGCAGAAGAAACAGAAGACGCAGAAGCAGAATGAGAAGCAGAAGGAGAAATTGAAGCAGAAGCAGAAGGAGAAGCAGAAGAAGGAGAAGGAGAAGCAGAAAGAAAAGCAGAAAGAGAAGCAGAACGAGAAGCAGGGGAAGCAGAAGCAGGAGAAGCAGAAGCAGAAGAAACAGAAGAAGGAGAAGAAGCATAAGCAGAAGGAGAAGCAGAAACAGAAGGAGAAGCAGAAAGAGAAGGAGGGGAAGCAGAAGAAGCAGAAGCAGGAGAAGCAGAGCATAAGAATCCGAAGAAGCAGAAGCAGAACCTGAAGCAGAAGTAGAAGCAGAAGAGCAGATCTGCAGAAGCAGAGGAGAAGCAGAGCAGAAAGAGAAGCAAATCAGAAGGAGAAGCAGAGAACAGAGAACACAGCAGTAGAAGC
>NW_012292821.1:0-7278 GCF_000151885.1 Dipodomys ordii | reverse complement strand
AGCAGAAGCAGGAGAAGCAGAAGCAGAAGAAAAAGAATAAGCAAAAGAAGCAGAAGCAGAAGCAGGGGGAGAATCAGAAGAAGGATAAGGAGAAGGAGCAGCAGAAGGAGAAGCAGAAGCAGAATGAGAAGAGGAAACCGAAGGAGAACAAGAAGGAGAAGCAGGAGAATCAGAAGAAGCAGAATTAGAAGCAGAAAGAGAAGGAGAAGAAGGAGAAGCAGAAGTAGCATCAGAAGAAACAGAAGAAGAAGAAGCAGAAGAACCAGAAGCAAAAAAACAGAAGAAGGAGAAGAACAGAAGCAGAAGCAGAAGGAGAAGCAGAAGCAGAAGGAGAAGGAGAAAGAGAAGCAGGAGAAGCAGGAGAAGCAGAAGCAGAAGAAACAGGCGAAGCCGAAGAAGCAGAATCATAATCTGAAGCAGAAGGAGAAACAGAAGAAGCACAATCTGAAGCAGAAGCAGAAGAAACAGTAATAGTAGAATAAGCAGAAGCAGAAGCAGCAGGAGAAGCAGAAGAAGAAGACGGAGAAGGCGAAAGAGAAGGATTAGGAGTAGGAGAAGCAAAAGGATAAGCAGAAGCAGAAAGAGACGCAGAAGGAAAAGCAGCACGAGAAGTAGGAGAAGCAGGAGAAACAGAAGACGCAGAAGCAGAATGAGAAGCAGAAGGAGAAATTGAAGCAGAAGCAGAAGGAGAAGCAGAAGCAGAAGGAGAAGCAGAAGAAGGAGAAGGAGAAGCAGAATGAGAAGCAGGAGAAGCAGAAGCAGGAGAAGCAGAAGCAGAAGAAACAGAAGGAGAAGAAGCAGAAGGAGAAACAGAAACAGAAGGAAAAGCAGAAAGAGAAGCAGGAGAAGCAGAAGAAGCAGCAGCAGGAGAAGCAGAAGCATAAGAATCCGAAGAAGCAGAAGCAGAACCTGAAGCAGAAGAAGAAGCAGAAGAAGCAGAATCTGGAGAAGCAGAAGGAGAAGCAGAAGCAGAAAGCGAAGCAAAATCAGAAGGAGAAGCAGAAGAAACAGAAGAAACACAAGCAGTAGCAGAAGAAGCT
Source organism: Dipodomys ordii (assembly GCF_000151885.1). NCBI lineage: Eukaryota > Metazoa > Chordata > Mammalia > Rodentia > Heteromyidae > Dipodomys > Dipodomys ordii. The sequence goes on along the minus strand of NW_012292821.1, from coordinate 6,238 downwards.
GAAGATGTAGAAGCAGAAAAAGAAGCACAAGAAAAAGCAGAAGAACGAGAAGGAGAAACAGAAGGAGAAGCAGAAGGAGAAGCAGAAAGAGAATCAGGAAAAGCAGAAGAAGCAGAAGCAGACGGAGAAGCAGAAGAAGGAGAAGGAGTTTCAGAAGCAGAAGAAGAAGCAGAAGGAAAAGCACAAGCAGAAGGAGATGCAGAAGGAGAAGCAGGAGAAGGAGAAGAAGCAGAAACAGAAGGAGAAGAACTAAAGAGAAGAGGCAGAAGCAGAAGAAGCAGAAGCAGAAGTAGGAAGAGAAGCCGACGAAGTGAAGGAGAACGAGAAGCAGGAGAAGCAGAAGAAGCAGAAGCGGGAGAAGCAGAAAAAGAAGAAACAGAAGAAGGAGAAGGAGCAGAAGGCGAAGGAGAAGCAGGAGCAGAAGGAGAAGCAGAAAGAGAAGCAGGAAAAGCAGAAAAAGCAGAAGCAGGAGAAGCAGAAGCAGAAGAAACAGGAGAAGGACAAGAAGCAGAAGCAGAAGGAGAAGCAGAAAGAGAAGGAGCGGAAGCAGAAGAAGCAGAAGCAGGAGAAGCAGAAGTATAAGAATCCGAAGAATCAGAAGCAGAACCTGAAGCAGAAGGAGAAGCAGGAGAAGCAGAAGAAGCAGAATCTGGAGAAGCAGAATGACAAGCTGAAGGAGAAGCAGAAGCAGAAAGAGAATCAAAAGCAGAAGGAGAAGCAGAAGAAACAGAAGAAGCAGAAGCAGAAGCAGTTGCAGCAGAAGCAGAAGAAGAAGCAGAAAGAAAAGCAGGAGAACGAGAAGGAGAAGGAGAAACAGAAGCAGAAGCAGAAGGAGAAGCAGAAGAAGCAGAAGGAGAAGCAGAAGCAGAAGAAGCAGCAGAAGGAGAAGCAGAAGCAGAAGAAGATGCAGAAGGAGAAGCAGGAGGAGCAGAGAAGCAGAAGCAAAAGGATAAAGAGAAAGAGAAGATGGAGAAGCAGAGTAGAATGAGAAGAACAGAGAGAGAGAGCAAACAAACAGAGATGAGAGGAGCAGAGCAGAGCAGAAGAAAGCGAGCATAGGAGAGCAGAAGAGAGCAGAGAGCAGAGAACAGGAGAAGCAGAGCAGAAGACAAGGAAGAAGGAGAAGCAGAAGCAGAAGAAGAAGCAGAAGAAGAAGCAGAAGCAGAAGAAGATGCAGAAGGAGAAGCAGGAGAAGCAGAAGAAGCAGAAGCAGAAAGAGAAGCAGAAGTAGGAGAAGGAGAAAGAGAAGGAAGGACAGCAGAATCAATAGGAGAGGCAGAAGGAGAAGCAGAAGCAGAAAGAGAAGCAGTAGTAGCAGAAGAAGCAGGAAAAGCAGCAGAAGAAGAAAGAGAAGAAGAAGACGAAGACGAAGACGAAGAAGAAGAAGAAGAAGAAGAAGAAGAAGAAGAAGAAGAAGAAGAAGAAGAAGAAGAAGAAGCATAAGGAGAAGCATAAGGAGAAGCATAAGGAGAAGCATAAGGAGAAGCATAAGGAGAAGCAGTAGAAGCAGAAGAAGCAGAAGCAGGAGAAGCAGAAGAAAAAGAATAAGCAAAAGAAGCAGAAGCAGAAGCAGTGGGAGAAGTAGAAGAAGGAGAAGGAGAACGAGCAGCAGAAGGAGAAGCAGAAGCAGAAAGAGAAGCAGAAACAGAAGGAGAACAAGAAGGAGAAGCAGGAGAAGCAGAAGAAGCAGAAGTAGAAGCAGAAAGAGGAGGAGAAGGAGAAGCAGAAGTAGAATCAGAAGAAACAGAAGAAGAAGCAGAAGAAATAGAAGCAAAAGAAACACAAGAAGGAGAAGAGCAGAAGCAGAAGCAGAAGGAGAAGCAGAAGCGAAGGAGAAGCAGAAAGAGAAGCAGGAGAAGCAGGAGAAGCAGAAGCAGAAGAAACAGGAGAAGCCGAAGAAGCAGAAGCAGAATCTGAAGCAGAAGGAGAAACAGAAGAAGCACAATCTGAAGCAGAAGCAGAAGAAACAGTAATAGTAGAATAAGCAGAAGCAGAAGCAGCAAGAGAAGCAGAAGAAGAAGAAGTCGGAGAAGGCGAGAGAGAAGGATTAGGAGTAGGAGAAGCAAAAGGATAAGCAGAAGCAGAAAGAGACGCAGAAGGAAAAGCAGCACGAGAAGTAGGAGAAGAAGGAGAAGCAGAAGCAGGAGAAGCAGAAGAAACAGAAGACGAAGAAGCAGAATGAGAAGCAGAAAGAGAGATTGAAGCAGAAGCAGAAGGAGAAGCAGAAGCAAAAGGAGAAGCAGAAGAAGGAGAAGGAGAAGCAGAACGAGAAGCAGGAGAAGCAGAAGCAGGAGAAGCAGAAGCAGAAGAAACAGAAGAAGGAGAAGAAGCAGAAGCAGAAGGAGAAGCAGAAACAGAAGGAAAATCAAAAAGAGAAACAGGAGAAGCAGAAGAAGCAGCAGCAGGAGAAGCAGAAGCAGAAGAAGCCGCAGAAGCAGAAGCAGAACCTGAAGCAGAAGGAGAAGCAGATGAAACAGAAGAAGTAGAAGCAGTAGCAGTTGTAGTAGAAGCAGAACGAGAAACAGAAGGAAAAGCAGAAGAACAAGAAGGAGAAGGAGAAACAGAAGGAACAGCAGAAGGAGAAGCAGAAAGATAAGCATGTAAAGCAGAAGAAGAAGAAGCAGAAGGAGAATCAGAAGGAGAAGCTGAAGAAGAAGAAGGAGAAGCAGAAGAAGATGCAGAAGGACAAGCAGAAGAACAGAAGCAGAAGGAGAAGAAGGAAAAGCAGAAGAAGCAGAAGCAAAAGGAGAAGCAAAAGAAGGAGAAGCAGAAGCAGAAGAAGAAGCATAAGGACAACCACAAGCAGAAGGAGATGCAGAAGGAGAAGCAGGAGAAACAGAAGAAGCAGAAGCTGAAGGAGAAGCAGAAGTAGGAGAAGGAGAAGGAGGAGAAGCAGAAGGAGAAGCAGAAGCGGAATGAGAAGCAGAAACAGAAGCAGGAGAAGCACAAGAAAAAGAAGCAGGAGAAGCCGAAACAGAAGAAGCAGAAGAAGCAGAAACAGAAGCAGAAGTAGAAGCAGAAGCAGAAGGAGAAGCAGCAGAACAAGTAGAACCAGAAATTCAGGCAGGAGAAACAGAAGACGCAGAAGCAGAAGCAGAAGGAGAAGCAAAAAGAGAAGCAGAAGAAGAAGTAGAAGAACCAGCAAAAGGAGAAGCAGCAGAAGAAGCAGAAAAACAAGCAGGAGAAGCAGAAGCAGAAAGAGAAGTAGAAGCAGAAGAAGCAGAAGAAGAAGAAGAAGAAGCACAAGAAGCATAAGAAGCAGAAGCAGGAGAAGCAGAACCAGAAGAAAAAGAAGAAGCATAAGAAGCAGAAGCAGAGGGAGAAGCAGAAGAAGGAGAAGGAGAAGCAGAAGGAGAATCAGGAGAAGAAGCAGAAGAAGGAGAAGCAGAAGCAGAAGAAGAAGCAGAAGAAGAAGCAGAAGCAGAAGAAGATGCAAAAGGAGAAGCAGGAGAAGCAGAAGAAGCAGAAGCAGAAGGAGAAGCAGAAGAAGGAGAAGGAGAAGGAGAAGGAAGGGCAGCAGAATCAATAGGAGAAGCAGAAGGAGAAGCAGAAGCAGAAGAAACAGAAGGAGAAGAAGCAGAAGCAGAAGAAGAAGCAGAAATTGAAGGAAAAGCAGAAAGAGAAGCAGGAGAAGCAGAAGAAGCAGCAGCAGGAGAAGCAGAAGCAGAAGAAGCCGAAGAAGCAGAAGCAGAACTTGAAGCAGAAGGAGAATCAGGAGAAGCAGAAGAAGCAGAATCTGGAGAAGCAGAAGGAGAAGCAGAAGCAGAAAGAGAAGGAAAAGCATAAGGAGAAGCAGAAGAAACAGAAGAAGCAGAGGCAGTAGCAGAAGAAGCTGAAGATGCAGAAGCTGAAGGAGAAGCTGAAGGAAAAGCTGAAGAACGAGAAGGAGAATGAGAGGAGAATGAGAAGGAGAACAGAAGGAGAAGCAGAAAGAGAAGCAGAAGAACGAGCAGGAGAAGGAAAAGCAGCAGGAGAAGCAGAAAGAGCAGCAGAAGGAGAAGCAGGAGATGCAGAAACAGGAGAAGCAGAAGCAGAAGAAACAGGAGAAAGACAAGAAGCAGAAGCAGAAGGAGAAGCAGAAACAGAAGGAAAAGCAGAAAGAGAAGGAGAGGAAGCAGAAGAAGCAGAAGCAGGAGAAGCATAAGCATAAGAATCCGAAGAAGCAGAAGCAGAACCTGAAGCAGAAGGAGATGCAGGAGAAGCAGAAGAAGCAGAATCTGGAGAAGCAGAAGGAGAAGCAGAAGGAGAAGCAGAAGCAGAAAGAGAATCAAAAGCAGAAGGAGAAGCAGAAGAAACAGAAGAAGTAGAAGCACTAGCAGTTGTAGCAGAAGCAGAAGGAAAAGCAGAAGAACAAGAAGGAGAAGGAGAAAGAGAAGGAGAAGCAGAAAGAGAAGCAGGTAAAGCAGAATAAGACGAAGCAGAAGGAGAATCCGAAGGAGAAGCAGAAGAAGGAGAAGGAGAAGCAGAAGAAGATGCAGACGGAGAAGCAGGAGAAGCAGAAGAAGCAGAAGCAGAAGGAGAAGGACAAGCAGAAGAAGCAGAAGCAAAAGGAGAAGCAAAAGAAGGAGAAGCAGAAGCAGAATAAGGACAAGCACAAGCAGAAGGAGATGCAGAAAGAGAAGCAGGAGAAGCAGAATAAGCAGAATCTGAAGTAGAAGTAAGAGAAAAAGCAGAAGAAGCAGAAGAGGAAGCAGCAGGAGAAGCAGAAGCAGAAGAAGGAGAAGGAGAAAGAGAAGGATTTGGAGTAGAAGAAACAGAAGGATAAGCAGAAGCAGAAAGAGAAGGAGAAGGAGAAGCAGGAGAAGCAGAAGCAGGAGAAGCAGAAGCAGAATGAAAAGCAGAAGAAGGAGAAATTGAAACAGAAGAAGATGCAGAAGGAGAAGCAGAAGCAGAAGCAGAAGGAGAAGCAGAAGAAGGACGAGAAGGAGAAGCAGAAGGAAAATCATAAAGAGAAACAGGAGAAGAAGGAGAAGCAGAAGCGGCAGAAGTAGAAGGAGAAGAAATAGAAGGAGAAGAAGCAGAAGCAGAAGGAGAAGCAGAAGCAGAAGGAGATGCAGAAATAGAAGCAGAAGAAGCCGAAGAACAGAAGAAGAACCTGAAGTCGAAGGAGAAGCAGAAGAAGCAGAATCTGGAGAATTAGAAGGAGAACCAGAAGGAGAAGCAGAAGCAGAGCGAGAAGCAAAAGCAGAAGGGGAAGCAGAAGAAACAGAAGAAGCAGAAGCAGTAGCAGAAGAAGCTGAAGATGCAGAAGCAGAAGGAGAAGCAGAAGGAAAAGCAGAACAAGAAGGAGAAGGAGAAACAGAAGGAGAAGCAGAAGGAGAAGCAGGAAAAGGAGAAGAAGCAGTAGCAGACGGAGAAGGAGAAGCAGAAGTAGAAGAAGAAGCATAAGGACATTCACAAGCAGAAGGAGATGCAGAAAGAGAAGCAGGAGAAGCAGAAGAAGCAGAAACAGAAGGAGTAGAAGAAGAAGAAGAGGCAGAAGAAGCAGAAGCAGAAGCAGAAAGAGAAGCAGACGAAGAGAAGCAGAACGAGAAGCAGGAGAAGCAGAAGAAGAAGAAACAGAAGAAGGAGAAGTAGCAGAAGCAGAAGGAGAAGCAGAAGGAGAAGCAGAAAGTGAAGCAGAAACAGAAGGAGAAGCAGAAAGACAAGGAGGGGAAGCAGAAGCATAAGAATCCGAAGAAGCAGAAGCAGAACCTGAAGCAGGAGAAGTAGAAGAAGCAGAATCTGGAGAAGCAGAATGAGAAGCAGAAGCAGAAGCAGAAAGAGAATCAAAAGCAGAAGTAGAAGCAGAAGAAACAGAATAAGCAGAAGCAGTAGTCGTTGTAGCAGAAGCAGAAGGAGAAGCAGTAGGAAAAGCAGAAGAACGAGAAGGAGAAGTAGAAGCAGAAGGAGAATCAGAAGGAGAAGCAGAAGAAGGAGAAGGAGAAGCAGAAGCAGAAGAAGCAGCAGAAGGAGAAGCAGAAGCAGAAGAAGATGCAGAAGGAGAAGCAGAAGAAGCAGAAGCAGAAGAAGAAGCAGAAGTAGGAGAAGGAGAAGGAGAAGAAAGGGCAGCAGAAGCAATAGGAAAAGCAGAAGGAGAAGCAGAAGAATGAGAAGAAGAAAGAGAAGCAGGAAAAGCACAAATGAAGAATCAGGAGAAGCAGCAGCAGGAGAAGCAGAAGCAGAAGAAGATGCAGAACGAGAAGCAGGAGAAGCAGAAGAAGCAGAAGCAGAAGGAGAAGCAGAAGTAGAAGAAGGA
>NW_012292820.1:0-7280 GCF_000151885.1 Dipodomys ordii | reverse complement strand
CAAGCAGGACACAGCGGCGACAAAGCGGGACACAGCATGGTACAAAGCTGTGGACACAACGGGACACAGTGGGGGCACAGCGGGACACAGCGGGACGCAGTGGGACACAGCGGGACACAGCGGGGACAGAGCGGGACACAGTCGGACACAGCGGGACACAGCGGGGGACACAGCAGGAGACAAAGAGGGACACCACGGAACACAGCGGGACACAGCAGGAAACAGCAGTGACACTGCGGGGACACAGTGGGACACAGCGGGGGACACAGAGGGGGACAGAGTGGGACACAATTGGGGACACAGCTGGACACAGCAGGGGAAACAGTGGGGGACACAGCGGGACAGAGCGAGGACACAGCGGGACAGAGCGGGACACTGCAGGGCACAGCGGGGGACACAGCGGGACACAGCTCGGGACACAGCGAGGACACAACGGAACACAGAGTGGGACACAGTGAGGACACAGCGGGACACAGCGGGACACAGCCGGGTCACAGCAGTGGACACAGCGGGACACAGCGGGGGACACAGCGGGACACAGCGGGGGACACATGGAGGACTCAGCGGGACAAAGCGGGGACACAGCGGCGACTCCCCGGGGGACACAGCGGGGGACAAAGCGGGACACCACAGAACACAGTGGGAAACAGCGGGACACAGCGGGGAAACTGCGGGGACACAGGGGGACAAAGCGTGGGACACATAGGGACACAGCGGAGGACACAGTGGGGGACACAGCGGGACACAGCGGGAACAGCAGGGGGACACAGCGAGGAAACCACGGAACACAGCGGGACACAGCGGGAATCAGAGGGGATCCTGCGGGGACACAGCGGTACACAGTGGGGGACACAGTGGGAAACAGCGGGGGACACAGCGGGATACAGTGGGGGACAAAGCCAGGACACAGCGGGACACAACGGGACACAGCAGGGGGACACAGCGAGGACACCACGGAACACAGCGGGACACAGCGGGAAACAGAGGGGAACCTGCGGGGACACAGTTGTACACAGTTGGGGACACAGTGGGAAACAGCGGGGGACACAGCGGGACACAGTGGGGGACAGAGCGTGGGACACAGCAAGACACAGCGGGGACAAAGCTGGACACAGCGGGGTACACAGAGGGACACAGCTGGGACACAGCGGGGAAACAGCGTGACACAGCAGGACACAGCGGGAAACAGCGGGGGACACAGCGAGGACACAGCGGCACACAACGGGGGACACAGCAAGGACACAGTGGGACACAGCGGGGGACACAGCAAGACATAGTGGGGGACACAGCGGGGGACACAGAGGGACACAACGGGACTCAGCAGGGGACACAGCAGTACACAGCGGGACACAGCGGGGACACAGCAGGGACACAGCGGGTGACACAGGGATGACACAGCGGGACCCAGCGGGACCCAGCGTCGATACAGCAGGGACACAGCGGGACACAGAGGGTAAAAAAGCGAGGACACAGCGGAACACAGCGGGGACACAGCCGTAGACACAGCGGGACACAGTGGCGGACACAGCGGGACACAGCGGGGAACACAGCGAGGACACAGCGGGACCCTGTGCGACACAGCGTCGATACAGCGGGGACAGAGCGTTACCCAGCGAGGTACACAGCTGTGAACACAGCGGGACACAGCGCGACACAGTGGGACACAGCAGGCACAAAGCTTGAGACACAGCGGGGTGCAGAGCGGGAGACAGCGGGGGACACAGCGAGGACACAGCGGGACACAGCGCTGACACTGCGGGGGACACAGCGGTACACAGCGGGGAACACAGCGGGGGACACAGCGGGACACAGCCGGACACAGCGGGGGACACAGGGAGGACACAGCGGGACACAGCGGGGGACACAGCGAGGACACATTGGGACACAGCAGGGACACAGCGGGGACTCAGCGGGGGACACATCGGGATACAGCGGAGAACACAGCGAGGACACAGCAGGACACAGTGAGACACAGCGGGACACAGCGGGGGACACAGCGGGACACAGCGGGGAACACAGGGAGGACATAGCGGGACCCAGCGGAACCCAGCGCCGTTACAGCGGGGACACAGCGGGACACAGCGGGGTGCACAGCTGGGGACACAACGGGACACTCGGGGGACACAGCGAGGACACAGCAGGACACAGCGGGACACAGCGGGGACACTGCGGGAACATAGTGGGACACAGCGGCGACACAGATGGGACTCAGCGGGAGAAAGCGGGGAACACAGCGGGACACAGCGGGACATAGCTAGGGACACAGCGGGGACAAAGTGGCAGACAGCCGGGGACACAGCGAGGACACAGCGGGACACAGCGGCGACATAGATGGGACTCAGCGGGACAAATCGGGGGACACAGCGGGACAAAGCGGGGGACAGCGGGGGACACAGCGGGGGACAGCGGAGACAGAGAGGGGCCAAAGCGAGACACAACGGTGACACAGCTGGACACAACAGAGTACACAACGGGACACAGCGGGCACACAGCGGGGACACAGCGGGACATAGCGGGACAAAGCGGAACACAGCGGGTGTCACAGCGGGACACAGCAGGGGACCCAGCAAGGAAACAGCGGAACACAGCGGGAGACACAGCTGGGGACACAGCGGGACACAGCGGGGAACACATCGAGGACAAAGCGGGACCCAGCAGGAGACAGCGTCGATATAGCAGGGACACAGCGGGACACAGCGGGACGCAGCTGGGGACACAGCGGGGACACAGTGGGACACAGCGGAACACAGCGAGGGACAAAGCGGGAGACAGCGGGGGACAAAGCGAGGACACAGGGGGACACAGCGGCGACACAGAGGGGACTCAGCGGGGGACACAGCGTGGGACAAAGTGGGACACCACGGGACACAGTGTTACACAGCGGGACACAGCGGGGACACTGCGGGACACAGCAGGACAAAGCAGGGGACACAGCGGGCCACAGCGGGCCACAGCGGGGGACCCAGCGGGGGACAGCGGAGACAGAGAGTGGCCACAGCGAGACACAGCGGTGACACAACTGGACACAGCGGGATACACAGCGGGACAGAGCGGGGAACACAGCGGGGGACACAGCGGGACACAGAGGGACACAGCGGGGGACACAGGGGGGACACAGCGGGACACAGTGGGGGACACAGCGAGGACACATTGGGACACAGCAGGGACACAGCGGGACGCAGCGGGGGACACAGCAGTACACATCGGGACACAGCGGGACACAGCGAGGGACGCAGAGGGGTACACAGCGGGATAAAGTGGGGAACACAGCGAGGACACAACGGGATCAAGCGGGACACAGCGTCGATACAGCGGGAACACAGCGGGACACAGCGGGGTACACAGCTGGGGACACAGCGGGACACAGCGGGCGGGGGACACAGCGGGACACAGGGGGGAACACAGGGAAGACATAGCGGGACCCAGCGGGACCCAGCGTCGTTACAGCGGGGACTCAGCGGGACACAGCGGGGTGTACAGCTGGGTACACAACGGGACACTGCGGGGGACACAGCGAGGACACAGAGGGACACAGCGGGACACAGCGGGGACACTGCGGGAACATAGTGGGACACAGCGGGGTACACAGCGGGACACAGCGCTACACAGCTAGGGACACAGCGGGGACACAGCGGCAGACAGCGGGGGACACAGCGAGGACACAGCGGAACACAGCGGCGACACAGAGGGGACTCAGCGAGACAAAGCGGGGGACACAGCGGGACACAGCGGGACACAGCGTGGAACAGCGGAGACAGAGAGGGGCCAAAGAGAGACGCAGTGGTGACACAGCTGGACACAATGTAGTACACAGCAGGACACAGCCGGGCACACAGCGGGGACACAGCAGGGACCAAGAGGGACATAGTGGGACACAGCGGAACACAGCAGGAGACACTGCGGGACACAGCCGGGGGACACAGCGGTGGACAGCGGGGGACAGAGAAGGGACACAGTGGACACAGAGGGGACACAGTTGGACACAGAAGGGTACACAGCGGGGCACAGCAGACACACAACAGGGACAGAGCTGGACACAGAGGGACACAGATGGGACAGAGCGTGACACAGCGTGACACAGCGGGACACAGCAGGGGACTCAGCGGGACACAGCGGGGGACACAGGGAAGACACAGCTGGACACTGAGGGAGACAGAGCGAGGACACAGCCAGACACAGCGAAACACAGCGTGACACAGTGGGGACACAGCAGGGGACACAGCGGGACACAGCGGGGGACACAGAGGGACACAGCGGGGTACACAGCAGGCACAAAGCGGGACACAGCGGGGGACACAGCGAGGACAAAGCGGGACACAGCGGTGACACAGCGGGACACAGCTGGGGACACTGCGGGACACAGCGGGACACAGCGGAGACACAGCAAGGACACAGCGGGGGACACAGCGGGACACAGCCGGACACAGCCGGGGACACAGCGGGACACAGCGAGAGACACAGCGGGGAACACAGCGGGACACAGCGGGGAACAAAGAGAGGACACAGCGGGACCCAGCGGGACACAGCGTCGATAGAGTGGGGACACAGCGGGACACAGCGGTGAAACAACCGGACTCAGCGGGGGACACTGTGGGACCCAGCGGGACCCAGCGGGGACACAGCAAGGACACAGCGGGGGACACAGCGGGACACAGTGGGGGACACAGCAAGGGACACAGCGGGAGACAGAGCGGGACACAGTGGGGAACACAGAGAGAGACACAGCAGGACCCAGCGGGACACAGCGTCGATACAGCGGGTACACAGCGGGACACAGCGGGGTACACAGCTGTTGACACAACGGGACACAGTGGGGGACACAGCGGGACACAGCGGGACACAGCGGGGCACAGCAGGGACAAAACGGGAGACACAGTGGGGAACAGAGCAGGACACAGCGGAGGACACAGAGAGGACACAGTGGGGACACAGCGAGACTCAGCCGGGGACACAGCGGGGGAAAAAGCGGGACACCACGGGACACAGTGGGACACAACGGGACACAGCGGTGTCACTGCGGGACACAGTGGGGGACAAAGCGGGACACAGCGGGACACAGCGGGGACGCAGCGGGACACAGCGGGACACGGCGGGGGACACAGCGGGACACAGAGCGGGACATAGCGAGGACATAGCGGAACACAGCGGGACACAGCGGGGGACACAGCGAGGACACAGTGGGGGACACAGTGGGGGAAACAGCTGGACACAGCGGGGAACACAGCGAGGACACAGCGGCACCCAGCGGGACACAGCGTAGATACAGCGGAGACACAGCGTTACACAGCATGGTACAAAGCTGTGGACACAACGGGACACAGTGGGGGCACAGCGGGACACAGCGGGACGCAGTGGGACACAGCGGGGACAAAGCGTGAGACACAGCAGGGGACAGAGCTGGAGACAGCGGGGGACACAGCGGGGACACAGCGAGGACACAGCGGGACACAGCGGGACACTGCAGGGCACAGCGGGGGACACAGCGGGACACAGCGGGGGACACAGCGGGAGACAGCGGGGGACACAGCGAGGACACAGCGGGACAAAGCGCTGACACTGCGGGGACACAGCGGGGGACACAGCGGGGGACACAGCCGGACACAGCGGGACACAGCGGGGGACACATGGAGGACTCAGCGGGACAAAGCGGGGACACAGCGGCGACTCACCGGGGGACACAGCGGGGGACAAAGCGGGACACCACAGAACACAGAGGGAAACAGCGGGACACAGCGGGGAAACTGCGGGGACACAGGGGGACAAAGCGTGGGACACATAGGGACACAGCGGGGGACACAGCGGGGGCCACAGCGGGACACAGTGGGACACAGCGGGGCACACAGGGTGGACACAGTGGGACACAGCGCTGACACAGCGGGGGACACAGCGGGGGACACAGCGGGGGACACAGCCGGACACAGCGGGACACAGCGGGGGAAACAGGGGGGAACCAGCGGGACCCAGCGCGGGACACAGCGTGGACACTTTGGGACACAGCGGGGACACATCGGGACACAGTGCGGGACACAGCAGTACACAGCGGGACACAGCGGGTCACAGTGAGGGACACAGAGGGGTACATAGCGGGACACAGTGGGGAACACAGGGAGGACACAGCGGGACCCAGCGGGACACAGCGTCGATACAGCGGGGACACAGCGGGACACAGTGGGGTACACAGCTGGGGACACAACGGGACACAGCGGGGGCCACAGCAAGGACACAGCAGAACACAGCGTGGGAAACAGCGAGGACACAGCGGGACACAGCGAGACACAGCGGGACACAGTGGGGACACAGCAGTACACACACAGCGAGACACAGCGGGGGACACAGCGGGACACAGCGGGGAACACAGCGAGGACACAGCGGGGACACTGCGGGAACTTAGTGGGACACAGCGGGGCACACAGCGGGACAAAGTGGGACACAGCTTGGGACACAGCGGGAACACAGCAGGACACAGCAGGGGACACAGCGAGGACACAGCGGGACACAGCGGCGACACATAGAGGATTCAGCGGGGGACACAGTGGGGGACAGAGCAGGACACAGGGGACACTACGGGGCACAGCGGGGGACACAGGGAGGACACAGCTTAACACAGCATGGGACAAAGCAAGGACACAGCGGGACACAGCGAGACACAGCCGGACACAGCGGAGACCCAGCAGTGGACACAGTGGGACACAGCGGGGGACAAAGCGGGACCCAGCGGGACACAGCGGGGTACACAGCGGGACACAGCGGTGACACAGCGGGACCCAGCAGGGACACAACAAGGACACAGCGGATGACACAGCGGGACACAGCGTGACACAGAGGGGGACACAGCGTGGGACACAGCGGGGGACACAGCGGGACACAGCGGGGAACACAGCGGGACACAGCGGGGACACAGAGGGGACGCAGCAGTGGACATAGCGGGGGACAAAGCGGGACACCACATGACACAGTGGGACACAGCGGGACACAGCGGGGACATTGCGGGGACACAGCGGGACAAAGCGGGGGACCCAGCGGGACCCAGCAGGACACAGCAGGACTCAGCGGGGAAACAGCGGGGACACAGTGGGACACAGCCAGGACACAGCGGGACACAGTGGGACACTGCGGGGCACAGTGGGGGACACAGCGGGACACAGCGGGGGACACAGGGAGGACACAGCGGAACACAGCATGGGACAAAGCGAGGACACAGCGGGAAACAGCGAGACACAGCGGGACTCAGCGGGAACTCAGCAGTTGACACAGCGGGATACAGCGGGGAACAAAGCGGA
>NW_012292819.1:0-7280 GCF_000151885.1 Dipodomys ordii | reverse complement strand
CACAGGACACAGCGGGGACAAGGGGGAGACAGAGCGCGACACAGCGAGGACACAGCGGGACACAGCGGGGGACACAGCGGGACACAGCGGGGAACACAGCGGGACAAAGCAGGGTACACAGCAGGGGACACAGCGGGATACAGCGGGGAACCCAGCGGGAAACAGCGGGGGGCCCAGCGAGGACACAGCAGGACATAGCGGGGGGACACAGACAGGAAAACAGCAGGGGACACACCGGGGGACACAGCGGGACCCAGCGGGACTCAGCGGGACACAGCGTCGATACAGCGGGTATACAGCGTTACACAGTGTGGTACACATCTGTGGACACAAGGGGACACAGTGAGGGCACAGCGGGACACAGCGGGACACAGTGGGACAAAGCGAACACAAATCGTGAGATACAGCGGGGGACAGAGCGGGAGACAGCGGGGGACACAGCGAGGACACAGCAGGACACAGCGGGACACAGCAGGGACAGAGCGGGACCCAGCGGGGGACACAGCGAGGACACAGCGGGACACAGCGGGGGACACAGCGAGGACACAGGGGGACACAGCGGGGGACCCAGCGAGGACACAGCGGGACACAGCGGGGGACCCAGCGAGGACACAGCGGGACACAGCGGGGGACACAGTGGGACACAGCGGAGGACCCAGCGAGGACACAGCGGGACACAGCTGGGGACACAGTGAGGACAGAGCGGGGGACACAGCGGGGGACACTGCGGGACACAGTGGGGAACACAGCGAGGACACAGCAGGACCCAGCGGGACACAGCGTCGATACAGCGGGGATACAGCGTTCCACAGCGTGGTACACATCTGTGGACACAACGGGACACAGTGGGGGCACAGCAGGACACAGTGGGACACAGCGAGGACAAATCGTGAGACGTAGCGGGGGACAGAGCGGGAGACAGCGGGGGACACAGCGAGGACACAGCAGGACACAGCGGGATACAGCAGGGACAGAGCGGGACACAGCGGGACACAGCGAGGGATACAGCGGGACACAGTGGGGGACCCAGCGAGGACACAGCGGGACACAGCGGGGAACACAGCGAGGACACAGTGGGGGACACAGCGGGGGACACTGCGGGACACAGCCGCGAACACAGCGAGGACACAGCGGGACCCAGTGGGACACAGCGTCGATACTGCGGGGACACAGCGTTACACAGCGTGGTACACAGCTGTGGACACAACGGGACACAGTGGGGGCACAGTGGGACACAGCGGAACACAGTGGGACACAGCAGGGACAAAGCGTGAGACACAGCGGGGGACAGAGCGGGAGACAGCGGGGTACACAGCGAGGACACAGCGGGACACAGCAGGGGAAACAGCGGGACACAGCGGTGGACACAGTGGGAGAGAGCGGGACCCAGCGGGACACAGCGTCGATACAGCAGGTACAGCCTTACACAGCGTGGTACACATCTGTGGACACAACGGGACACAGTGGGGGCACAGCGGGACAGAGCGGGACACAGTGGGACACAGCGAGGACAAATCGTGAGACACAGTGGGGGACAGAGCGGGAGACAGCGGGGGACATAGCGAGGACACAACAGGACACAGCGGACACAGCAGGGACAGAGCGGGACAGAGCGGGACACAGCGGGACACAGCGGGGGACACAGCGGGACACAGCAGAGGACCCAGCGAGGACACAGCAGGATACAGTGGGGGACACAGCGAGGACACAGCGGGGCACACTGCGGGACACAGCGGGGAACACAGCGAGGACACAGCGGGACCCAGCGGGACACATTGTCGATACAGCGGGGATACAGCATTACACAGCGTGGTTCACATCTGTGGACACAGCGGAACACAGTGGGGACAGAGCGGGACACAGTTGGACACAGCGAGGACAAATCGTGAGACGTAGCGGGGGACAGAGCGGGAGACAGCGGGGGACACAGCGAGGACACAGCAGGACACAGCGGGACACAGCAGGGACAGAGCGGGACACAGCGGGACACAGCAGGGGACACAGCGGGACACATCGGGGGACCCATCGAGGACACAGCGGGACACAGCGGGGAACACAGCGAGGACACATTGGGGGACACAGCGGGGGACACTGAGGGACACAGCGGGACACAGCGTCGAAACAGCGGGGATACAGCGTTACACAGCGTGGTACACAGCTGTGGACACAACGGGACACAGTGGGGGCACAGCGGAACACAGTGGGACACAGCGGGGACAAAGCGTGAGACACAGCGGGGGACAGAGCGGGAGACAGCGGGGGACACAGCGAGGACCAGCGGGACACAGCGGGGGAAACAGCGGGACACAGTGGTGGACACAGGGGGAGAGAACGGGGGACACAGCGGGACACAGCTGTGGAAACAGCGGGACACAGCGGTGGACCCAGCGAGGACCCAGCGGGACCTAGCGGGACACAGTGTCGATACAGCTGGGATACAGCCTTACACAGCGTGGTACACATCTGTGGACACAACGGGACACAGTGGGGGCACAGCGGGACAGAGCGGGACACAGTGGGACACAGCGAGGACAAATCGTGATACGAAGCGGGGGACAGAGCGGGAGACAGCGGGGGACACAGCGAGGACACAGCAGGACACAGCAGGACACAGCAGGGAACACGGCGAGGACACAGCGGGACCCAGCGGGACCCAGCGTCGATACAGCGGGGATACAGCGTTACACAGTGTGGTACAAATCTGTGGACAAAAGGGGACACAGTGGGGGCACAGCGGGACAGAGCAGGACACGGTGGGACACAGCGAGGACAAATCGTGAGACACAGCGGGGGACAGAGCGGGAGACAGCGGGGGACACAGCGAGGACACAGCAGTACACAGCGGGACAAAGCAGGGACAGAGCGGGACAGAGCGGGACACAGCGGGACACAGCGGAGGACACAGCGGGACACAGCGGAGGACCCTGCGAGGACACAGCGGGACACAGTGGGGGACACAGCGAGGACACAGCGGGGGACACAGCGGGGGACACTGCGGGACACAGCAGGGAACACAGCGAGGACACAGCGGGACCCAGCGGGACACAGCGTCGATACAGCGGGGATACAGCGTTACACAGCGTGGTTCACATCTGTGGACACAACGGGACACAGTAGGGGCAGAGCGGGACACAGTGGGACACAGCGAGGACAAATCGTGAGACGTAGCAGGGGACAGAGCGGGAGACAGCGGGGGACACAGCGAGGACACAGCAGGACACAGCGGGACACAGCAGGGACAGAGCGGGACACAGCGGGACACAGCGGGGGACACAGCGGGACACAGCGGGGGACCCAGCGAGGACACAGCGGGACACAGCGGGGAACACAGCGAGGACACATTGGGGGACACAGCGGGGGACACTGAGGGACACAGCGGGACACAGCGTCGAAACAGCAGGCATACAGCGTTACAAAGCGTGGTACACAGCTGTGGACACAACGGGACACAGTGGGGGCACAGCGGGACACAGCGGAACACAGTGGGACACATCGGGGACAAAGCGTGAGACACAGCGGGAGACAGAGCGGGAGACAGCAGGGGACACAGCGAGGACACAGCGGGACACAGCGGGGGAAACAGCGGGACACAGCGGTGGACACAGGAGGAGAGAGCGGGGGACACAGCGGGACACAGCGGTGGAAACAGCGGGACACAGCGGTGGACCCAGCGAGGACCCAGCGGGACACAGTGTCGATACAGCTGGGATACAGCCTTACACAGCGTGGTACACATCTGTGGACACAACGGGACACAGTGGGGCCACAGCGAGGACAAATCGTGAGACGAAGTGGGGGACAGACCGGGAGACAGCGGGGGACACAGCGAGGACACTGCAGGACACAGCGGGACACAACAGGGAACACGGCAAGGACATTGCGGGACCCAGCGGGACCCAGCGTCGATACAGCGGGGATACAGCGTTACACAGTGTGGTACAAATCTGTGGAGACAAGGGGACACAGTGGGGGCACAGCGGGACACAGCGGGACACAGTGGGACACAGCGAGGACAAATCGTGAGACGAAGCGCGGGACAGAGCGGGAGACAGCGGGGGACACAGCGAGGACACAGCGGGACACAGCAGGGAACACAGCGAGGACACAGCGGGACCCAGCGATACACAGCGTCGATACAGCGGGATACAGCGTTACACAGTGTGGTACAAATCTGTGGACACAAGGGGACACAGTGGGGGCACAGCGGGACACAGCGGGACACAGTGGGACACAGCTAGGACAAATCGTTAGACACAGTGGGGGACAGAGCGGGAGACAGCGGGGGACACAGCGAGGACACAGCAGTACACAGCGGGACACAGCAGGGACAGAGCGGGACAGAGCGGGACACAGCGGGACACAGCAGGGGACACAGCGGGACACAACAGAGGACCCAGCGAGGACACAGCGGGACACAGTGTGGGATACAGCGAGGAAACAGCGGGGGACACAGCGGGGGACACTGCGGGACACAGCGGGGAACACAGCGAGGACACAGCGGGACCCAGCGGACACAGCGGAACACAGCGTCGATACAGCAGGGACACAGCGTTACACAGCGTGGTACACAGCTGTGGACACAACGGGACACAGTGGGGGCACAGCGGGACACAGCGGGACACAGTGGGACACAGCGGGGACAAAGCGTGAGACACATCGGGGGACAGAGCGGGAGACAGCGGGGGACACAGTGAGGACACAGCGATACACAGCGGTGACACAGCGGGCAACACAGCCTGACACAGCGGGGACCACAGCGTGGGACTCAGCGGGACACAGCGGGACACAGTGGGGGACACAGGGAGGACACAGCGGGACACAGCGGGGGACACAGCGAGGACACATTGGGACACAGCGTGGACACAGTGGGGGAAACAGAGGGGTACACAGCGGGACTCAGCGGGCGACACAGCAGTACACAGCGGGACACAGCGGAGGAAACAGAGGGGTACACAGCGGGACACAGCTGGGAACACAGCGAGGACACAGCGGGACCCAGCGGGATACAGCATCGATACAGCGGGGACACAGCGGGACACAGCGGGGTACACAGCTGCGGACACAACGGGACACAGCGGGGTACACAGCTGGGGACACAACGGAACACAGCGGGGGACACAGCGAGGACACAGCGGAACACAGCGGGGGACACAGCGAGGACAAAGCGGGACACAGCGAGACACAGCGGGACACAGCGGGGGACACAGCGGGACACAGTGGGGAACACAGGGAGGACACAGCGGGACCCACCGGGACACAGCGTCGATACGGCGGGGACACAGCGGGACACAGCTGGGTAGACAGCTGGGGACACAACGGTACACAGTGGGGGACACAGCAAGGACACTGCGGGACACAGTGGGACACAGCAGGGACACTGCGGAAACAAAGCAGGACACAGCGGGGTACACAGAGGGACACAGCGGGACACAGCTTGGGACACAGCGGGGACACAGCGGGACACAGCGGGAGACACAGTGGGACAAAGCGGGACACAGCGGGGGACACAGCGGGACACAGAGGGGGACACAGAGGGGTACACAGCGGGACACAGCGGGGAACCCAGCGAGGACACAGCGGGACACAGCGGGACACAGCGTCGATACAGCGGGGACACAGCGGGACACAACGGGGTACACAGCTGGGGACACAACGGGACACATCAGGGGACACAGGGAGGACCCACCGGAACACAGCGTGTGACACAGCGAGGACACAGCGGGACACAGCGGGACACAGCGGGACACAGCGGGGAAAGAGCAGTAGACACAGCGGGACCCAGTGGGGGACACAGCGGGGACTCACCGGGGGACACAGCGGGGGACAAACTGGGACACCTCGGGACACAGTGGGACACATGTGACACAGCGGGGACACTGCGGGAACATAGCAGGACACAGCGGGGAACACAGCGGGACACAGCCGGGGACACAGCAGGGACACAGCAGGACACAGCGGGGGACACAGCAAGGACACAGAGGGTCACAGTGGGACAAAGCGTGGGACAAAGCAGGAGACAGCGGGGGACACAGCGAGGACACAGCTGGACACAGCGGGGTACACAGCGGGACACAGCAGGGGAAAAAGAGGGGTACACAGTGGGACACCGCGGGAAACACAGCGAGGGCACAGCGGGGGACAATGCGGGACACCACGGGACACAGTGTGACACAGCGGGACACAGCGGGGACACTGCAGGGACACAGCGGAACAAAGCGGGGGACACAGCGGGACACAGCGGGGGACACAGAGGGGGACAGCAGGGGACAGAGAATGGAATCAGCGGGACACAGCGGGGACACAGCTGGACACAGCGGGGTACACAGAAGGACACAGCGGGCACACAGTGGGGACACAGCGGGGACACAGCGTGACACAGGCAGGACACATTGGGACACAGCGGGGACACAGCGGAACTCAGCGGGGGACACAGCAGTACACAGCAGGACACAGCGGGACACACCGGGGACACAGCGGGACACAGAGGCGACACAGAGGGGACTCAGCGGGGGACACAGTGGGGGACAAAGCGGGACACCATGGGACACAGTGTGACACCGTGGGACACAGCGGGGACACTGCGGGGACACAGCGGATCAAAGCGGGGGACACAGCGGGACACAGCAGGACACAGTGGAGGACACAGCGGGAAACAGCGGTGACACAGCTTGACACAACGGAGTACATAGCGGGACACAGCGGGAACACAGCGGGGTACAGCGGGACACAGCGGGACACAGCAGGGACAGAGCGGGACCCAGCGGGACACAGCGTCAAAACATCAGGGATACAGCGTTACACAGCGTGGTACACAGCTGTGGACACAACGGGACACAGTGTGGGCACAGCGGGACACAGCGGGACACAGTGGGACTAAGCAGGAACAAAGCGTGAGACACAGTGGGGGACAGAGCGGGAGACAGCAGGGGACACAGCGAGGAAACAGCAGGACACAGCGGGACACAGCAGGGACAGGACAGAGCGGGACACGACTGGACACAGCGGGACACAGCGGGGGACACATCGGGACAGAGCGGGGGAACAAGTGAGGACACAGCGGGACACAGCGGGGGACACAGCGAGGACACAGCGGGGGACATGGAGGGGGTCATAGCGGGGGACACAGCGGACACGGCGGGACACGGTTGAAGACACGAGGGGGACACACCGGGACACAGAGGGGGACAGACTGAGGACACATTGGGACACACTGGGGACACGACGGGACACAGAGTCGTCACAACACTACACAGTGGGACACAGCGTGACACAGCGAGGGA
>NW_012292818.1:0-3551 GCF_000151885.1 Dipodomys ordii | reverse complement strand
TCACTCTGTGTACCTCGCTGTGTCCAGCTTTGTCCCCGCTGTGTCTCGCTGTGTCCCACGCTCTGCCCCACACTGTGTCCCGCAGTGTCCCCCGCTGTGTCCTGCTGTGTCCCCCGCTGTGTCCCGCTGTGTCCCCCGCTGAGTCCCCGCTGTGTCACCGCTGTGTCCCGCTGTTTCTTCGCTGTGTCCCCTGCTGTCTCCCTCTCTGTCCCCCGCTGTGTCTCACGCTTTGTCCCTGCTGTGTCCCACTGTGTCCCGCTGTGTCCGGCTGTGCCCCCACTGTGTCCCGTTGTGTCCACAACTGTGTACCACGCTGTGTAACGCTGTGTCCCCGCTGTATCGACTCTCTGTCCCACTGTGTCCCGCTGTGTCCTCGCTGTGTTCCCCGCTGTGTCCCGCTGTGTCCCCTGCTGTGTCCCCCGCTGTGTCCTTGCTGTGTCCCCTGCTGTGTCCCGCTGTGTCCTCACTGGGTCCCCCACTGTGTCCCGCTGTGTACCCCGCTGTGTCCCGCATGTCCGGCTATGTCCTTCTCTGTCCCCGCTGTGTCCCGCTGTGTCCCGCTGTGTCCCCGCTGTGTGCCTGCTGTGTCCCGCTGTGTCCCACTGTGTCCCCGCTGTGTCCCGCTGTGTCGCGCTGTGTCCCCGGTGTGTGCCCGCTGTGTCCCGCTGTGTACCCCGCTGTGTCCAGCTGTGTCACCGCTTTGTCTCGCTGTGGCCACTCTCTGTCTCCGCTGTCCCCCGCTGTGTGCCCCGCTGTGTCCCGCTGTGTCCCGCTGTGTCCCCCGCTTTGTCCTGCTGTGTCCCGCAGTGTCCCCGCTGTGTCCCGCTGTGTAACACTGTGTCACACTGTGTCCCGTGGTGTCCCACTTTGTCCCACGCTTTGTCCCCCGGTGAGTCCCCTCTGTGTCGCCGCTGTGTCCCCCTGTGTCCTCGCTGTGTCCCCCGCTGTCTCCCGCTTTGACTCCCGCTGTGTTCCGCTGTGTCCCGCTGTGTCCCCGCTGTGTCCCCAGCTGTGTCCTGCTGTGTCCCGCTGTGTACCCCGCTGTGTCCTGCTATGTTCCCGCAGTGTCCCCGCTGTGTCCCGCTGTGTCCCGCTGTGTCCTTGCTGTGTCCCCAGCTGTGTACCCCACTGTGTCCCGCTGTGTCCCTGCTGTATCGACGCTGGGTCCCGCTGTGTCCCGCTGTGTCCTCCCTTTGTCCAACGCTGTGTCCCGCTGTGTCTACTGCTGTGTCCCCGCTGTGTCCCGCTGGGTCCAGCTGGGTCCCTGCTGTATCCACGCTGGGTCCCGCTGGGTCCTGGTCTGTCATCCCTGTGTCCCCCGCTGTGTCCTGCTCTGTCCCCCGCTGTGTCTCTGCTGTGTCCCCGCTGTGTCCTGCTTTGTCCCGCTGTATACTGCTGTGTCCCCCGCTGAATCACGCTGTGTCCCAATGTGTCCCAATGTGTCCTCGCTCTGTCCCCCGCTGTGTCCCGCTGTGTCCCGCTGTGTCCCCCGCTGTGTCCCCCGCTATGTCCCCCTGTGTCCCCCGCTGTGTCTCACTGTGTCCTTGCTGTGTCCCATGCTGTGTGCCGCTGTGTCCTTGCTGTGTCCCCCGCTGTGTCCCGCTGTGTCCTGCTGTGTCACGCTGTTTCCCCACTGCGTCCCCGCTGTGTCCCTCTGTGTACCCCGCTGTGACCAGCTTTGTCCCCGCTGTGTCTCGCTGTGTCCCACGCTCTGTCCCCCACTGTGTCCCGCTCTGTACCCCACTGTGTCCCGCTGTGTCCCCCGCTGTGTCCCACTGTGTCCACGCAGTATCACTGCTGTTTCCTGCTGTGTCCCGCTGTGTTCCGTGGTGTCCCTCTTTGTCTCCCGCTGTGTCCCCCGCTGAGACCCCGCTGTGTCAACGCTGTGTCCTGCTGTGTCCTCGCTGTGTCCCCCGCTGTCTCCAGCTCTGTCCCCCGCTGTGTCTCACGCTTTTTCCCCGCTGTGTTCCACTGTGTCACACTGTGTCCCGCTGTGCCCCCACTGTGTCCCGTTGTGTCCACAGCTGTGTACCACGCTGTGTAACGCTGTGTGCCCGCTGTATCTACGCTGTATCCCGCTGTGTCCCCCGCTGTGTCCTCGCTGTGTTCCCCGCTGTGTCCCGCTGTGTCCCCCGCTGTGTCCCCCTGTGTCCCCCGCTGTGTCCCGCTGTGTCCTCGCTGGGTCTCCCGTTGGGTCCCGCTGTGTCCCCCGCTATGTCCCGCTGTGTACCGCTTTGTCCCCCGCTGTGTCCTGTTGTGTCCCCAGCTGTGTACCCCGTTGTGTCCCGCTGTATCGACGCTGTGTCCCACTGGGTCCCGCTGTTTCCTTCCTGTTTTGCCCGCGGGGTCTCGCTGTGTCCCCGCTGTATCGACGCTGTGTCCCCGTTGTGTCCCGCTGTGTCCTGCTCTTTCCTCACTGTGTCCCCTGCTGTGTCCCGTTGTGTCCCCAGCTGTGTCCCCTGCTATGTCCCGCTGTGTCTACTGCTGTGTCCACGCTGTGTCCCGCTTTGTCTCGCTGTGTCCCGCTGTGTCCTCTCTGTGTCCCCCGCTATGTTCCGCTGTGTCCTCGCTGTGTCCCCTGCTGTGTCCTGCTGTGTCCCCATTGTGTCCCCCGCTGTGTCGCGCTGTGTCACGTTGTGTCCCCCGCTGTGTCCGCTGCTGTGTCCTGCTGTGTCCCCCGCTGTGTCACCAATGTGTCCCGCTGTGTCCTCGCTGTGTCCCGCTGTGTCTCGCTGTGCCCCCACTCTGTCCCGTTGTGTCCACAGCTGGGTACCACGCTGTGTAACACTGTGTCCCTGCTGTATCGACGCTGTGCCCCGCTGTGTCCCGCTGTGTCCCCAGCTGTGTCCCCCGCTGTGTCCCGCTGTGTCCTAGCTGGTTCCCCTGCTGTGTCCCGCTGTGTCCCTTGCTGTGTTCCGCTGTGTCCCGCTATGTCCCGCTTGGTCCCTGCTGTGTCCCCGCTGTGTGCCTGACTGTGTCCTTCTGTGTACTATGTTGTGTCCAGCTGTGTCACCGCTGCGTCTCTCTTTGACCACTCTCTGTCTCCGCTGTTCCCCGCTGTGTCCCGCTGTGTCCCGCTGTGTCCCCCTCTTTGTCCCGCTGAGTCCCCTCTGTGTCGCTGCTGTGTCCCGCTGTGTCCTCGCTGTGTCCCCCGCTGTCTGCCGCTTTGTCCCAGCTGTGTCCCTAGCTGTGTAGCGCTGTGTCCCGCTGTGTACCCCGCTGTGTCCCACTATGTTCCCGCAGTGTCCCCGCTGTGTCCTGCTGTGTCCCTCTGTGTCCTCGCTGTGTCCCCCGCAGTGTCCCGTTGTGTACCCAGCTGTACACCCCGCTGTGTCCCGCTGAGTCCCCGCTGTAACGACGCTGGGTCCCGCTGGGTCCCGCTATGTCTTCCCTGTGTTCCCCCCTGTGTCCCGCTGTGTCCCCCGCTGTGTCCCGCTGTGTCCCCAGCTGTGTACCCCGCTGTGTCCCGCTGTGTTCCCGCTGTATCGATGCTGTGTCCCGCTTGATCCCGTTGTGTCCTCGCTGTGTTCCCCGTTTTATCCCGCTGTGTA
>NW_012292817.1:0-3729 GCF_000151885.1 Dipodomys ordii | reverse complement strand
GCTGTGTCCCCTGCTGTCTCCCGCTTTGTCCCACGCTGTGTCCCGCTGTGTCCGGCTGTGTCCTCGCTGTGTCCCCCGCTGTGTCCCAATGTGTCCTGCTGTGTCCTAAGCTGTGTCCCGCTGTGTCCTGCTGTGTACCCCGCTGTGTCCCGCTATGTTCCCGCAGTGTCTCCGCTGTGTCCCGCTGTGTCCTGCTGTGTCCTCGCTGTGTCCCCCGCTATGTCCCGTTGAGTCCCCAGCTGTGTACCCCGCTGTGTCCCGCTGTGTTCCCGCTGTATCGACGGTGTGTCCCGCTGGGTCCTGCTGTGTACTCCCTGTGTTCCCCGCTGTGTTCCTCTGTGTCCCGCTGTGTGCCCGCTGTGTTCCGCTGTGTACTCTGTTGTGTCAAATTGTGTCACCGCTGTGTCCCGCTTTGTCTCCCGCTGTGTTCCGCTCTGTCCTCGCTGTGTCCCCTGCTGTGTCCCGTTGTGTCCCCAGCTGTGTACACCGCTGTGTCCCTGCTGTATTGACGCTGTGTCCCACTGGGTCCCGCTGTGTCTTCGCTGTGTTCCCCGCTGTGTCCCGCTGTGTACCCCTCTGTGCCCCCCGCTGTGTCCCTCTGTGTCCTCCTGTTTACTGCTGTGTCCCCCGCTGAGTCCCGCTGTATCCCCGCTGTGTCCCAATGTGTCCTCTCTGTGTCCCCCGCTGTGTCCCGCTGTGTGCCCACTGTGTCCCAAGCTGTGTCCCGCTGTGTCCCGCTGTCTCCCGCTCTGTCCCCCGCTGTGTCTCACGCTTTGTACCCGCTGTGTCCCACTGTGTCCAGCTGTGTCCCGCTGTGCCCCCACTGTGCCCCGTTGTGTCCACAGCTGTGTACCACGCTGTGTAACGCTGTGTGCCCGCTGTATTGACGCTGTGTCCCGCTGTGTCCCCCACTGTGCCCTCGCTGTGTCCTCGCCGTGTACCCACTGTGTCCCCCACTGTGTCCCCCTGTGTCCCCCACTGTGTCCCGCTGTGTCCTCGCTGGGTCTCCCGTTGGATCCCGCTGTGTCCCCAGCTATGTCCCGCTGTGTACCGCTGTGTCCCCCGCTGTGTCCTGTTGTGTCCCCAGCTGTGTACCCCGTTGTGTCCCGCTGTATCGACGCTGTGTCACACTGGGTCCCGCTGTTTCCTTCCTGTTTTGCCCGCGGGGTCTCGCTGTGTCCCCGCTGTATCGACACTGTGTCCCCGCTGTGTCCCGCTGTGTCCCGCTCTGTCCTCGCTGTGTCCCCTGCTGTGTCCCGTTGTGTCCCCAGCTGTGTCCCCTGCTATGTCCCGCTGTGTCTACTGCTGTGTCCACGCTGTGTCCCGCTTTGTCTCGCTGTGTCCCGCTGTGTCCTCTCTGTGTCCCCCGCTATGTTCCGCTGTGTCCTCGCTGTGTCCCCTGCTGTGTCCCGCTGTGTCCCCATTGTGTCCCCCGCTGTGTCGCGCTGTGTCCCCCGCTGTGTCCGCTGCTGTGTCCTGCTGTGTCCCCCGCTGTGTCACCAATGTGTCCCGCTGTGTCCTCGCTGTGTCCCGCTGTGTCTCGCTGTACCCCCACTCTGTCCCGTTGTGTCCACAGCTGGGTACCACGCTGTGTAACACTGTGTCCCTGCTGTATCGACGCTGTGTCCTGCTGGGTCCCGCTGTGTCCTCGCTGAGTTCCCCGCTGTGTCCCGCTGTGTCCCCAGCTGTGTCCCCCGCTGTGTCCCGCTGTGTCCTAGCTGGTTCCCCTGCTGTGTCCCGCTGTGTCCCCTGCTGTGTTCCGCTGTGTCCCGCTATGTCCCGCTTGGTCCCTGCTGTGTCCCCGCTGTGTGCCCGACTGTGTCCTTCTGTGTACTACGTTGTGTCCAGCTGTGTCACCGCTGCGTCTCTCTTTGGCCCCTCTCTGTCTCCGCTGTTCCCCGCTGTGTCCCGCTGTGTCCCGCTGTGTCCCCCGCTTTGTCCCGCTGAGTCCCCTCTGTGTCGCCGCTGTGTCCCGCTGTGTCCTCGCGGTGTCCCCCGCTGTCTGCCGCTTTGTCCCAGCTGTGTCCCTAGCTGTGTAGCGCTGTGTCCCGCTGTGTAACCCGCTGTGTCCCACTATGTTCCCGCAGTGTCCCCGCTGTGTCCCGCTGTGTCCCTCTGTGTCCTCGCTGTGTCCCCCGCAGTGTCCCGTTGTGTACCCAGCTGTACACCCTGCTGTGTCCCGCTGAGTCCCCGCTGTAACGACGCTGGGTCCCGCTGGCTCCCGCAATGTCTTCCCTGTGTTCCCCACTGTGTCCCGCTGTGTCCCCCGCTGTGTCCCGCTGTGTCCCCAGCTGTGTACCCCGCTGTGTCCCGCTGTGTTCCCGCTGTATCGACGCTGTGTCCCGCTTGATCCCGTTGTGTCCTCGCTGTGTTCCCCACTTTATCCCGCTGTGTACCCCTCTGCGTCCCTCGCTGTGTCCCGCTGTGTCCCGATGTGTACTGCTGTGTCCCCCGCTGCGTCCCGCTGTGTCCCTGCTGTGTCCCAATGTGTCCTCGCTGTGTCCCCCACTGTGTCCCGCTGTGTCCCCCCTGTGTCCCCCGCTGTGTCCTGCTGTGTCATGCTGTTTCCCCACTGTGTCCCCGCTGTTTCCCTCTGTGTACCCCGCTGTGTCCAGCTTGGTCCCTGCTGTGTCTCGCTGTGTCCCACACTCTGTCCCCCACTGTGTCCCGCTGTGTCCCCCGCTGTTTCACATTGTGTCCCCCACTGTGTCCCGCTGTGTCCCCGCAGGTTCACCTCTGTTTCCCGCTGTGTCCCGCTGTGTTCCGTGGTGTCCTCGCTGTGTCCCCCTGCTGTGTCCCGTTGTGTCCCGCTGTGTCCTCGCTGTGTCCCCCTGCTGTGTCCCGTTGTGTCCCGCTGTTTCACTGCTGTGTCCCCCACTGTGTCCCGCTGTGTCCCCCACTGTGTCCCGCTGTGTCCCCGCAGGTTCACCTCTGTTTCCCGCTGTGTCCCTTTGTGTGCTGCTGTGTCCTCGCTGTGTCCCCGCTGTGTCCCACTGTGTACCGCTGTGTCCGGCTGTGCCCCCACTGTGTCCCGTTGTGTCCACAGCTGTGTACTACGCTGTGTACCACGCTGTGTAACGCTGTATCCCCGCTGTATCGACGCTGTGTCCCGCTGTGTCCCGCTGTGTCCTTGCTGTGTTCCCCGCTGTGTCCCGCTGTGTCCACCGCTGTGTCCCCAGCTGTGTCCTCGCTGTGTCCCTGCTGTGTCCTGCTGTGTCCTCACTGGGACCACCACTGTGTGTCGCTGTGTCCACCGCTGTGTCCCGCTGTGTCCAGCTGTGTCCCGCTTTGTCCCCGCTGTGTCCCGCTGTGTCCCGCTGTGTGCCTGCTGTGTCCCGATGTGTCTCCCGCTTTGTCCCGCTGTGTCCCACTGTGTCCCCGCTGTGTCCCGCTGTGTCCCGCTGTGTCCCCGCTGAGTGCCTGCTCTGTCCCGCTGTGTATCCCGCTGTGTCCAGTTGTGTCACCGCTGTGTCTCGCTGTGGCCACTCTCTGTCTCCGCTGTCCCCTGCTGGGTCCCCCGCTGTGGCCCGCTGTGGCCCGCTGTGGCCCCCGCTTTGTCATTCTGTGTCCCGCAGTGTCCCCTCTGTGTCCCGCTGTGTAACACTGTGTCCCGTGGTGTCCCACTTTGTCCCACGCTGTGTCCCCCGGTGAGTCCCCTCTGTGTCGCCGCTGTGTCCCCCTCTGTCCTCGCTGTGTCCCCCACTGTCTCCCGCTTGTCCCTCGCTGTGA
>NW_012292816.1:0-7283 GCF_000151885.1 Dipodomys ordii | reverse complement strand
TTTGAAGAAGCTGAAGCATAATTAGTGTTTGAAGTTGAAGACTGAGTTGGTTTATGAGCAGCTTTTGAGATGTGATTTGGTGTGAGAAGCAGAAACAGAAGGAGAACAAGAAGGAGAAGCAGGATTAACTGAAGATGCATAGAGAGATGGAGAAGAAGGAGAAGCAGAAGTTTAATCGGAAGAAACAGAAGAAGAAGCAGCATAAGAAACAAAAGCAAAAGAAACAGAAGAAGGAGAAGAGCAGAAGCAGAAGCAGAAGTAGAAGCAGAAGCAGAAGGAGAAGCAGAAAGAGAAGCAGGAGAACCAGAAGAAGCAGGAGAAGCAGAAGCAGAAGAAACAGAAGAAGCCGAAGAAGCAGAAGCAGAATCTGAAGCAGAAGGAGAAACAGAAGAAGCACAATCTGAAGCAGAAGCAGAAGAAACAGAAATAGTAGAATAAGCAGTAGCAGAAGCACCAGGACAAGCAGAAGAACAAGAAGGAGAAGGCGAAAGAGAAGGTTTAGGAGTAGGAGAAGCAAAAGGATAAGCAGAAGCAGAAAGAGACGCAGAAGGAGAAGGAGCACGAGAAGTAGGAGAAGCAGGAGAAGCAGAAGCAAGAGAAGCAGAAGAAACAGAAGACGCAGAAGCAGAATGAGAAGCAGAAGCAGAATGAGAAGCAGAAGGAGAAATTGAAGCAGAGGGAGAAGGAGAAGCAGAAGGGAAACAGAAGAAGGAGAAGGAGAAGCAGAAAGAGAAGCAGAAAGAGAAGCACAACAAGAAGCAGGAGAAGCAGAAACAGCAGAAGCAGAAGAAACATAGGAGGGAGAAGAAGCAGAAGCAGAAGGAGAAGCAGAAACAGAAGGAAAAGCAGAAATAGAAGCAGGAGCAGCAGAAGAAGCAGCAGCAGGAGAAGCAGAAGCAGAAGAAGCCGAAGAAACAGAAGCAGAACCTGAAGCATAAGGAGATACAGGAGAAGCAGAAGAAGCAGAATCTGGAGAAGCAGAAGGAGAAGCAGAAGCAGAAAGAGAAGCAAAAGCAGAAGGAGAAGCAGAAGGAGAAGCAGAAGAAACAGAAGCAGAGGCAGTAGCAGAAGAAGCAGAAGATGCAGAAGCAGAAGGAGAAGCAGAAGCAGTAGTAGAAGCAGAAGAAGGAGAAGCAGAAGGAGAAGCATAAAGAGAAACAGAAGGAGAAGCAGGAGAAGCAGAAGCAGGAGAAGCAGAATCAGAAGAAATAGAAGAAGGAGAAGAAGCAGAAGCAGAAAGAGAAGCAGAAACAGAAGGAGAAGCAGAAAAAGAAGCAGAAGAAGCCGAAGAAGCAAAAGCAGAACCTAAAGCAGAAGGAGAAGCAGGAGAAGCAGAAGAAGCAGAATCTGGAGAAGAAGAAGGAGAACCAGAAGGAGAAGCAGAAGCAGAAAGAGAAGCAAAAGCAGAAGGAGAAGCAGAAGAAACAAAAGAAGCAGAATCAGTAGCAGAAGAAGCTGAAGATGCAGAAGCAGAAAGAGAAGCAGAAGGAATAGCAGAAGAACGAGAAGGAGAAATAGAAGGAGAAGCAGAAGGAGAAGCAGGAAAAGCAGACGAAACAGAAGCAGACGGAGAAGCAGAAGAAGGAGAAGGAGAAGCCGGAGCAGAAGAAGATGCAGAAGGAAAAGCACAAGCAGAAGGAGATCCAGAAGGAGAAGCAGGAAATGCAGAAGACGCAGAAGCAGAAGGAGAAGAAGAAGGAGAAGAATCAGAATCAGAAGAAGCAGAAGCAGAAATAGAAAGAGAAGCCGACGAAGAGAAGCTGAACGAGAAGCAGGAGAAGCAGAAGAAGCAGAAGCGGGAGAACCTGAAGAAGGAGAAGGAGCAGAACCAGAAGGAGAAGCAGAAGGAGAAGCAGAAAGAGAAGCAGGAAAAGCAGAAGAAGCAGAAGCAGGAGAAGCAGAAGGAGAAGAAACAGGAGAAGGACAAGAAGCAGAAAGAGAAGCAGTAGAAGCAGAAGAGGCAGGAAAGGCAGAAGCAGAAGAAAGAGAAGAAGAAGACGAAGAAGAAGAAGAAGAAGAAGCAGCAGCATAAGGAGAAGCATAAGGAGAAGCATAAGGAGAAGTATAAGGAGAAGCATTAGAAGGAGAAGAAGCAGAAGCAGGAGAAGCTGAAGCAGAAGAAAAAGAATAAGCAAAAGAAGCAGAAGCAGAAGCAGTGAGAGAAGCAGAAGAAGGAGAAGGAGAAGGAGCAGCAGAAGCAGAAGCAGAAAGAGAAGCAGAAACAGAAGGAGAACAAGAAGCAGAAGCAGGAGAATCAGAAGAAGCAGAAAGAGAAGGAGAAGCAGAAGTAGAATCAGAAGAAACAGAAGAAGCAGAAGAAGCAGAAGAAACAGAAGCAAAAGAATCAGAAGAAGGAGAAGAGCAGAAGCAGAAGGAGAAGCAGAAGCAGAAGGAGAAGCAGAAAGAGAAGCAGGAGAAGCAGAAGAAGCAGGAGAAGCAGAAGCAGAAGAAACAGGAGAAGATGAAGAAGCAGAAGCAGAATCTGAAGCAGAAGGAGAAACAGAAGAAGCACAGTCTGAAGCAGAAGCAGAAGAAACAGAAATAGTAGAATAAGCAGTAGCAGAAGCACCAGGACAAGCAGAAGAACAAGAAGGAGAAGGCGAAAGAGAAGGATTAGAAGTAGGAGAAGCAAAAGGATAAGCAGAAGCAGAAAGAGACGCAGAAGGAGAAGCAGCACGAGAAGTAGGAGAAGCAGGAGAAGCAGAAGTAGGAGAAGCAGAAGAAACAGGAGACGCAGAAGCAGAATGAGAAGCAGAAGGAGAAATTGAAGCAGAAGGAGAAGAAGAAGCAGAAGGAGAAGCAGAAGAAAGAGAAGGAGAAGTAGAAGCACTAAGAGAAGCAGAAAGAGCAGCACAACGAGAAGCACAACGAGAAGCAGGAGAAGCAGAAGCAGGAGAAGCAGAAGCAGAAGAAACATAAGAAGGAGAAGAAGCAGAAGCAGAAGGAGAAGCAGAAACAGAAGGAAAAGCAGAAATAGAAGCAGGAGCAGCAGAAGAAGCAGCAGCAGGAGAAGCAGAAGCAGAAGAAGCCGAAGAAGCAGAAGCAGAACCTGAAGCATAAGGAGATACAGGAGAAGCAGAAGAAGCAGAATCTGGAGAAGCAGAAGGAGAAGCAGAAGCAGAAAGAGAAGCAAAAGCAGAAGGAGAAGCAGAAGGAGAAGCAGAAGAAAAAGAAGAAGCAGAGGCAGTAGCAGAAGAAGCAGAAGATGCAGAAGCAGAAGGAGAAGCAGAAGCAGTAGTAGAAGCAGAAGAAGGAGAAACAGAAGGAGAAGCATAAAGAGAAACAGAAGGAGAAGCAGGAGAAGCAGAAGTAGGAGAAGCAGAATCAGAAGAAATAGAAGAAGGAGAAGAAGCAGAAACAGAAAGAGAAGCGGAAACAGAAGGAGAAGCATAAAAAGAAGCAGAAGAAGCCGAAGAAGCAAAAGCAGAACCTAAAGCAGAAGGAGAAGCAGGAGAAGCAGAAGAAGCAGAATCTGGAGAAGAAGAAGGAGAACCAGAAGGAGAAGCAGAAGCAGAAAGAGAAGCAAAAGCAGAAGGAGAAGCAGAAGAAACAGAAGAAGCAGAATCAGTAGCAGAAGAAGCTGAAGATGCAGAAGCAGAAAGAGAAGCAGAAGGAATAGCAGAAGAACGAGAAGGAGAAATAGAAGGAGAAGCAGAAGGAGAAGCAGGAAAAGCAGAAGAAACAGAAGCAGACGGAGAAGCAGAAGAAGGAGAAGGAGAAGCCGGAGCAGAAGAAGAAGCAGAAGGAAAAGCACAAGCAGAAGAGATGCAGAAGGAGAAGCAGGAAATGCAGAAGACGCAGAAGCAGAAGGAGAAGAAGAAGGAGAAGAAGCAGAAGCAGAAGAAGCAGAAGCAGAAATAGAAA
Organism: Dipodomys ordii; assembly: GCF_000151885.1. Taxonomy (NCBI): domain Eukaryota; kingdom Metazoa; phylum Chordata; class Mammalia; order Rodentia; family Heteromyidae; genus Dipodomys; species Dipodomys ordii. The sequence goes on along the minus strand of NW_012292816.1, from coordinate 3,419 downwards.
GAGAAGCCGACGAAGAGAAGCAGAACGAGAAGCAGGAGAAGCAGAAGATGCACAAGCGGGAGAAGCAGAAGAAGAAGAAACAGAAGAAGGAGAAGGAGCAGAACCAGAAGGAGAAGCAGAAGGAGAAGCAGAAAGAGAAGCAGGAAAAGCAGAAGAAGCAGAAGCAGGAGAAGCAGAAGGAGAAGAAACAGGAGAAGGACAAGAAGCAGAAAGAGAAGCAGTAGAAGCAGAAGAGGCAGGAAAAGCAGAAGCAGAAGAAAGAGAAGAATAAGAAGACGAAGAAGAAAAAGAAAAAGAAGCAGCAGCATAAGGAGAAGCATAAGGAGAAGCATAAGGAGAAGTATAAAGAAAAGCAGTAGAAGCAGAAGAAGCAGAAGCAGGAGAAGCTGAAGCAGAAGAAAAAGAATAAGCAAAAGAAGCAGAAGCAGAAGCAGGGGAGAAGCAGAAGAAGGAGAAGGAGCAGCAGAAGGAGAAGCAGAAGCAGAAAGAGAAGCAGAAACAGAAGGAGAACAAGAAGGAGAAGCAGGAGAATCAGAAGAAGCAGAAAGAGAAGGAGAAGAAGGAGAAGCAGAAGTAGAATCAGAAGAAACAGAAGAAGAAGAAGCAGAAGAAACAGAAGCAAAAGAAACAGAAGAAGGAGAAGAGCAGAAGCAGAAGCAGAAGGAGAAGCAGAAGCAGTAGGAGAAGCAGAAAGAGAAGCAGGAGAAGCAGAAGAAGCAGGAGAAGCAGAAGCAGAAGAAACAGGAGAAGCCGAAGAAGCAGAAGCAGAATCTGAAGCAGAAGGAGAAACAGAAGAAGCACAATCTGAAGCAGAAGAAGAAGAAACAGAAGAAATAGAAGGAGCAGAAGCAGAAGGAGGAGCAGAAGCAGAAGGAGAAGCAGAAAGAGAAGCAGGAAAAGCAGAAGAAGCAGAGGCAGGAGAAGACGAAGCAGAAGAAACAGGAGAAGGACAAGAAGCAGAAGCAGAAGGAGAAGCAGAAACAGAAGGAGAAGCAGAAAGAGAAGGAGGGGAAGCAGAAGAAGCAGAAGCAGGAGAACCAGAAGCATAAGAATCCGAAGAAGCAGAAGCAGAACCTGAAGCAGAAGGAGAAGCAGGAAAAGCAGAAGAAGCAGAATCTGGAGAAACAGAATGAGAAGCTGAAGGAGAAGCAGAAGCAGAAAGAGAATCAAAAGGAGAAGGAGCAGCGGAAGAAACAGAAGAAGCAGAAGCAGTAGCAGTTGCAGCAGAAGCAGAAGGAGAAGCAAAAGTAAAAGCAGAAGAACGAGATGGAGAAGGAGAAACAGAAGGAGAAGCAGAAGAAGCAGAAGGAGAAGCAGAAGGAGAAACAGAAGCAGAAGGAGAAGCAGAAGGAGAAGCAGAAGCACAAGAAGATGCAGAAGGAGAAGCAGGAGAAGCAGAAGAAGCAGAAGCAGAAGGAGAAGGAGAAGTAGGAGAAGGAGAAGGAAGAGCCGCAGAAGCAATAGGAGAAGCAGAAGGAGAAGCAGAAGCAGAAAGAGAAGCAGTAGAAGAAGAAGCAGGAAAAGCAGAAGCAGCAGAAAGAGAAGAAGAAGAAGAAGAAGAAGAAGAAGAAGAAGAAGAAGAAGAAGAAGAAGAAGAAGAAGAAGAAGAAGAAGAAGAAGAAGAAGAAGGAGAAGGAGAAGGAGAAGGAGAAGGAGAATCAGTAGAAGCAGAAGAAGCAGAAGCAGGAGAAGTAGAAGCAGAAGAAAAAGAATAAGCATAAGAAGCAGAATCAGAGGGAGAAGCAGAAGAAGGAGAAGCAGAAGCAGAAGAAGCAGCAGAAGGAGAAGCAGAAGCAGAAGAAGATGCAGAAGGAGACGCAGGAGAAGCAGAAGACGGAGAAGGAGAAGGCGAAAGAGAAGGATTAGGAGTAGGAGAAGCAAAAGGATAAGCAGAAGCAGAAAGAGACGCAGAAGGAGAAGCAGCACGAGAAGTAGGAGAAGCAGGAGAAGCAGAAGCAGGAGAATCAGAAGAAACAGAAAACGCAGAAGCAGAATGAGAAGCAGAAGGAGAAATTGAAGCAGAAGGAGAAGCAGAAGGAGAAGCAGAAGAAGGAGAAGGAGAAGCAGAAAGAGAAGCACAACGAGAAGCAGGAGAAGCAGAAGCAGGAGAAGCAGAAGCAGAAGAAATACAGGAAGGAGAAGAAGCAGATGCAGAAGGAGAAGCAGAAACAGAAGGAAAAGCAGAAAGAGAAGCAGGAGAAGCAGAAGAAGCAGCAGCAGGAGAAGCAGAAGCAGAAGAAGCAGAAGCAGAACCTGAAGCAGAAGGAGAAGCAGGAGAAGCAGAATCTGGAGAAGCAGAAGGAGAAGCAGAAGCAGAAAGAGAAGCAAAAGCAGAAGGAGAAGCAGAACTAGAAGCAGAAGAAACAGAAGAAGCAGAGGCAGTAGCAGAAGAAGCAGAAGATGCAGAAGCAGAAGGAGAAGCAGAAGGAAAAGCAGAAGAACGAGAAGGTGAAGGAGAAGGAGAAACAGAAGGAGAAGCAGAAAGAGAAGCAGAAGAAGGAGCAGGAGAAGGAAAAGCAGCAGGAGAAGCAGAAAGAGCAGAAGAAGGAGGAGCAGGAGAAGGAAAAGCAGCAGGAGAAGCAGAAAGAGCAGAAGAAGGAGGAGCAGGAGATGCAGAAACAGGAGAAGCATAAGCAGAACAAACAGGAAAAGGACAAGAAGCAGAAGCAGAAGGAGAAGCAGAAACAGAAGGAGAAGCAGAAAGAGAAGGAGGGGAAGCAGAAGAAGCAGAAGCAGGAGAACCAGAAGCATAAGAATCCGAAGGAGAACCTCAGGCAGAAGGAGAAGCAGGAGAAGCAGAATCTGGAGAAGCAGAAGGAGAAGCAGAAGCAGAAAGAGAATCAAAATCAGAAGGAGAAGAAGAAGAAACAGAAGAAGTAGAAGCAGTAGCAGTTGTAGCAGAAGCAGAACGAGAAGCAGAAGGAAAAGCAGAAGAACAAGAAGGAGAAGGAGAAACAGAAGGAGAAGCAGAAGGTGAAGCAGAAAGAGAAGCAGGTAAAGCAGAAGAAGAAGAAGCAGAAGGAGAATAAGAAGGAGAAGCAGAAGAAGGAGAAGGAGAAGCAGAAGCAGAAGAAGATGCAGAAGGAAAAGCAGAAGAAGCAGAAGGAGAAGCACGAAAAGCAGAAGAAGCAGAAGCAAAAGGAGAAGCAAAAGAAGGAGAAGGAGAAGCAGAGGCAGAAGAAGAAGCATAAGGCCAAGCACAAGCAGAAGGAGATGCAGAAGGAGAAGCAGAAGAAGCAGAAGATGAAGGAGAAGCAGAAGTAGGAGAAGGAGAAGGAGGAGAAGCAGAAGCAGAAGGAGAAGCAGAAGCGGAATGAGAAGCAAAAAGAGAAGCAGGAGAAGCACAAGAAGCAGAAGCAGGAGAAGCCGAAAGAGTAGAAGAAGAAGAAGAAGAAGAATCGGAAGCAGAAGTAGAAGCA
>NW_012292815.1:0-1448 GCF_000151885.1 Dipodomys ordii | reverse complement strand
TCAGTTTCAAACCAGCCCAGGAAGAAAATCCCAGAGACTCTTATCTCCAATTAACCAGCAAAATGCCAGAAGTGGTAGGTGTAGTGTCTCAAGTGGTAGAGAGCCAGTTTTGAGTACAAAAGCTAAACATGATCACAGTGAGCCTGAGTTCAGACTTCAACTCTAGCATTAATGAATTAGTTAAAATTAAAAATGGGTAAGTGCCACCTTGATTCTTCTGGCTTGGATTCATTGAGTCTGTCCCAGCTTTGTTTTAAGAGAATGGGAATGAAGATTCTGGTCTAAGCACATTGGAAAGAGAAAGCTGGCCCAACACTTCTCTGACCACCACAGTGATCTCTGCTGCAGGAGCAGCAATGGCTTCCCACAGTAAAGGACATGCATTGGAGTGACCTCTTGAGATGAGTAACCAGGTTTGGCTCCTTCACTGACTATGACACAGGAACCCCCACACACACAAAAAAAGGAGAAAGACATGCTTATAATAACCAAGATCCATGTTTGGAGTCATATTACTTCTGAAAATATGTGGCCTTAAGGTATCCTCTAAACTGGTAAAACAGGATATAATATTTTTCCCTTGATTCCTTACGCATCATTTCGTATGTTCTCTTATCTTCAGGAGACATGTGTATATCTTAGTTTCCCTGATGTGCAAATAATATCCGTAGCTAACGTTTACTCAATGCTTACTATGCCCTAGACACTGGTCATACATTTTGTTCTATTACTTTAATTAGTTTATATATTTGTTATAACCCACATATTCAGATAAATAAACTGAAGTATGAAATTAAGGAAGTTATCCAAGGTCTTTGAGCTGCTAGGTTCAAAGCCAAGGTGTCTAATATGATAGGCAATGCTCTTAATTCACTATTAAAACAAACCTATGGAGTTTTCCATAGATCAGTGGCTTTTTTTTTTTTGGTCATGGGGCTTGAACTCTGGACCTGGGCACTGTCCCTCAGCTCTTCAGCTCAAGGCTAGCACTCTACCACTTGAGCTACAGCACCACTTCTGGTTTTCTGGTGGTTTATTGGAGATAAGAGTTTCACTCCCTGGGCTGGCTTTGAACTGTGATCCTCAGATCTCAGCCTCATTATAGGTGTGAGTCACAGGTGCTGGGCTGATCAGTGACTCTTTTAAAAACACAAATCAATGCCTTTTATTGAGGGGGGGGTGGTACTGGAGTTTGAGCTCAGGGATGTGCCTTTACTGGGCAAGAACCCTATCATTTCAGCCATGCCCCTAGTCCAGTAATGATATTTTAAGTATCCGATAACTATTATCTCAATCTCTGCACTAACCCTATGAGACATGTTTTTTTCTAGGATCTTGAGAATACAGAAGCATAAAGAGACTCGGGCACCTTATTCAATCACACAGCTAGTAAGCAGCAAGGAAGCTGGCTGCACATCTGGCTTACATGATGTATAATTCCCTCTCAC
>NW_012292813.1:0-7286 GCF_000151885.1 Dipodomys ordii | reverse complement strand
AGGGAGAAGCCGAAGAAGGAGAAGCCGAAGCCGAAGAAGTCGAAGTCGAAGTCGAAGAAGATGCAGAAGGAGAAGTCGGAGAAGTAGAAGAAGGAGAAGGAGAAGGGGAAAGAGAAGGATTAGGAGTAGGAGAAGCAAAAGGATAAGCAGAAGTAGAAAGAGATGTAGAAGGAGAAGTAGTTTGAGAAGTAGGAGAAGTAGGAGAAGTCGAAGCAGGAGAAGCAGAAGAAACAGAAGACGCAGAAGCAGAATGAGAAGCAGAAGGAGAAATTGAAGCAGAAGCAGAAGCAGAAGGAGAAGCAGAAGCAGAAGAAGGAGAAGGAGAAGCAGAAAGAGAAGCGGAAAGAGAAGCACAACGAGAAGCAGGAGAAGCAGAAGCAGGAGAAGCATAAGCAGAAGAAACATAGGAAGGAGAAGAAGCAGAAGCAGAAGGAGAAGCAGAAACAGAAGGAAAAGCAGAAAGAGAAGCAGGAGAAGCAGAAGAAGCAGCAGCAGGAGAAGCAGAAGCAGAAGAAGCAGAAGCAGAACCTGAAGCAGAAAGAGAAGCAGGAGAAGCAGAAGAAGCAGAATCTGGAGAAGCAGAAGGAGAAGCAGAAGCAGAAAGAAGCAAAAGCAGAAGGAGAAGCAGAAGGGGAAGCAGAAGAAACAGAAGAAGCAGAGGCAGTAGCAGAAGAAGCAGAAGATGCAGAAGCAGAAGGAGAAGCAGAAGGAAAAGCAGAAGAACGAGAAGGAGAAGGAGTAGGAGAAACAGAAGGAGAAGCAGAAAGAGAAGCAGAAGAAGGAGCAGGAGAAGGAAAAGCAGCAGGAGAAGCAGAAAGAGCAGCAGAAGGAGAAGCAGGAGATGCAGAAACTTGAGAAGCAGAAGCAGAAGAAACACAAGAAGGACAAGAAGCAGAAGGAGAAGCAGAAACAGAAGGAGAAGCAGGAAGAGAAGGAGGGAAAGCAGAAGAAGCAGAAGCAGGAGAAGCAGAAGCATAAGAATGTGAAGAAGCAGAAGGAGAACCTGAAGCAGAAGGAGAAGCAGAAAGAGAATCAAAAGCAGACGGAGAAGCAGAAGAAACAGAAGAAGTAGAAGCAGTAGCAGTTGTAGCAGAAGCAGAACGAGAAGCAGAAGGAAAAGCAGAAGAACAAGAAGGAGAAGGGAAACAGAAGGACAAGCAGTAGGAGAATAAGAAGGAGAAGCAGAAGAAGGAGAAGCAGAAGCAGAAAAGATGCAGAAGGAGAAGCAGTAGAAGCAGAAGCAGAAGGAGAAGCAGGAGAAGCAAAAGGAAAAGCAAAAGAAGGAGAAGGAGAAGCAGAAGCAGAAGCATAAGGACAAGCACAAGCAGAAGGAGGTGCAGAACGAGAAGCAGAAGAAGCAGAAGAAGCAGAAGCTGAAGGAGAAGCAGAAGTAGGAGAAGGTGAAGGAGGAGAAGCAGAAGGAGAAGCAGAAGGAGAAACAGAAGAAGCAGAAGCAGGAGAAGCAGAAGCAGAATGAGAAGCACAAGAAGGAGAAATTGAAGGAGAAGGAGAATGAGACGGAGAAGCCGAAGGAGAAGTAGGAGAAGCAGAAGAAGGAGAAGCAGAAGCAGAAGAAACAGAAGAAGGAGAAGAGCAGAAGCAGAAGGAGAAAAAGAAGCAGAAGGAGAAGCAGAAGAAGCAGAAGCTGAAGCCGAAGAAACTGAAAACGCAGAAAAAGAAGAAGAAGCAGAAGAAGAAGAAGCAGGAAAAGCAGAAGAAGAAGAAGGAGAAGGAGAAAGAGAAGGATTAGGAGTAGGAGAAACAGACGGATAAGCAGAAGCAGAAAAAGAAGGAGAAGGAGAAGGAGAAGCAGGAGAAGCAGAAGAAGCAGAAGCAGGAGAAGCAGAAGCAGAATGAAAAGCAGAAGAAGGAGAAATTAAAACAGAAGAAGATGCAGAAGGAGAAGCAGAAGCAGAAGCAGAAGGAGAAGCAGAAGATGGAGAAGGAGAAGGAGTAGCAGAAGGATAAGAATAAAGAGAAACAGAAGGAGAAGCAGGAGAAGCAGGAGAAGCATAAGCAGAAGAAATAGAAGAAGCAGAAGCAGAAAGAGAAGCAGAAACAGAAGGAGAAGCAGAAATAGAAGCAGAAGAAACCGAAGAAGCAGAAGCAGAACCTGAAGCGGAAGGAGAAGCAGAAGAAGCCGAATCTGGAGAAGAAGAAGGAGAACCAGAAGGAGAAGCAGAAGCAGAAAGAGAAGCAAAAGCAGAAGGAGTAGCAGAAGAAACAGAAGAAGCAGAAGCAGTAGCAGAAGAAGCTGAAGATGCAGAAGCAGAAAGAGAAGCAGAAGGAATAGCAGAAGAACGAGAAGAAGAAGGAGAAACAGAAGGAGAAGAAGAAGCAGAAGCAGAAGGAGAATCAGGAAAGGCAAAAGAAGCAGAATCAGACGGAGAAGCAGGAAAAGCAGAAGAAGCAGAAGCAAAAGGAGAAGCAAAAGAAGGAGAAGGAGAAGCAGAGGCAGAAGAAGAAGCATAAGGACAAGCACAAGCAGAAGGAGATGCAGAAGGAGAAGCAGGAGAAGCAGAAGAAGCAGAAGATGAAGGAGGAGCAGAAGTAGGAGAAGGAGAAGGAGGAGAAGCAGAAGCAGAAGGAGAAGCAGAAGCGGAATGAGAAGCAGAAAGAGAAGCAGGAGAAGCACAAGAAGCAGAAGCAGGAGAAGCCGAAAGAGAAGAAGCAGAAGAAGCAGAATCAGAAGCAGAAGTAGAAGCAGAAGCAGAAGGAGAAGCAGCAGAAGAAGTAGAACCAGAAATTCAGGCAGGAGAAACAGAAGAAGCAGAAGCAGAAGCAGAAGGAGAAGCAAAAAGAGAAGCAGTAGGAGAAGTAGAAGAAGCAGCAGAAGGAGAAGCAGCAGAAGAAGCAGAAAAACAAGCAGGAGAAGCAGAAGCAGAAAGAGAAGAAGAAGCAGAAGAAACAGAAGCAGAAGAAGAAGCAGTAGAAGCACAAGAAGCAGAAGCAGGAGAAGCAGAAGCAGAAGATAAAGAAGAAGCATAAGAAGCAGAAGCAGAGGGAGAAACAAAAGAAGGAGAAAGAGCAGAAGAAGGTGAAGCAGAAGGAGATGCAGAAGCAGAAAGAGAAGCAGAAACAGAAGGAGAAGAAGAAGGAGAAGTTGAAGAATCAGAAGAAGCAGAAGCAGAAGCAGAAAGAGAAGGAGAAGAAGGAGAAGGAGAAGCAGAAGGAGAAGGACAAGGAGGAGAAGCAGAAGAAGCAGAAGCGGGAGGAGCAGAAGAAGAAGAAGAAGAAACAGAAGAAAGAGAAGGAGCAAAAGGAGAAGCAGAAGCAGAAGGAGAAACAAAAGAGAAGCAGAAGAAGCGGAAGAAGCAGTAGCAGGAGAAGCAGAAGCAGAAGAAACAGAAGAAGCCCAAGAAGCAGAAGGAGAACCTGAAGCAGAAGGAGAAGCAGAAGCAGCAGAAGCTGGAAAAGTAGAAGCAGAAGAAACAGAACAAGCAGAAGAAGCAGAAGAAGAACGAGAAGCAGAAGAAGAACAAGGAGAAAGAGAAGGATTAGGAGTAGGAGAAACAGAAGGATAAGCAGAAGCAGAAAGAGAAGGAGAATGAGAAGGAGAAGCAGAAGAAGCAGAAGAAGCAGAAGCAGGAGAAGCAGAAGCAGAATGAAAAGCAGAAGGAGAAATTGAAACAGAAAAAGATGCAGAAGAAGAAGCAGAAGCAGTAGTAGAAGCAGAAGGAGAAGCAGAAGGAGAAGCATAAAGAGAAACAGAAGGAGAAGCAGGAGAAGCAGAATCAGAAGAAATAGAAGAAGGAGAAGAAGCAGAAGCAGAAAGAGAAGCAGAAACAGAAGGAGAAGCAAAAATAGAAGCAGAAGAAGCCGAAGAAGCAAAAGCAGAACCTAAAGCAGAAGGAGAAGCAGGAGAAGCAGAAGAAGCAGAATCTGGAGAAGAAGAAGGAGAATCAGAAGGAGAAGCAGAAGCAGAAAGAGAAGCAAAAGCAGAAGGAGAAGCAGAAGGAGAAGCAGAAGAAACAGAAGAAGCAGAATCAGTAGCAAAAGAAGCTGAAGATGCAGAACCAGAAAGAGAAGCAGAAGGAATAGCAGAAGAACGAGAAGGAGAAACAAAAGGAGAAGCAGAAGGAGACGCAGGAAAGCAGAAGAAACAGAAGCAGACGGAGAAGAAGGAGAAGGAGAAGCCGAAGCAGAAGAAGAAGCAGAAGGAAAAGCATAAGCAGAAGGAGATGCAGAAGGAGAAGCAGGAGATGCAGAAGAAGCAGAAGCAGAAGGAGAAGAAGAAGGAGAAGAATAAGAATCAGAAGAAGCAGAAGGAGAAGTAGAAAGAGAAGCCGACGAAGAGAAGCAGAACGAGAAGCAGGAGAAGAAGAAGAAGCAGAGCGTGAGAAGCAGAAGCAAAAGAAACAGAAGAAATAGAAGGAGCAGAAGGAGAAGCAGAAGCAGAAGGAGAAGCAGAAAGAGAAGCAGGAGAAGCAGAAGAAGCAGGAGAAGCAGAAGCAGAAGAAACAGGAGAAGCCGAAGAAGCAGAAGCAGAATCTGAAGCAGAAGGAGAAACAGAAGAAGCACAATCTGAATCAGAAGCAGAATAAACAGAAATAGTAGAATAAGCAGAAGCAGAAGCAGCAGGAGAAGCAGAAGAAGAAGATGGAGAAGGCGAAAGAGGAAGATTAGGAGTAGGAGAAGCAAAAGGATAAGCAGAAGCAGAAAGAGACGCAGAAGGAGAAGCAGCAAGAGAAGCAGGAGAAGCAGAAGAAACAGAAGGCGCAGAAGCAGAATGAGAAGCAGAAGGAGAAATTGAAGCAGAAGCAGAAGCAGAAGGAGAAACAGAAGCAGAAGGAGAAGCAGAAGAAGGAGAAGGAGAAGCAGAAAGAGAAGCCGAACGAGAAGCAGGAGAAGCAGAAGCAGGAGAAGCAGACACAGAAGAAACAGAAGAAGGAGAAGAAACAGAAGGAGAAGCAGAAACAGAAGGAAAAGCAGAAAGAGAAGCAGGAGAAGCAGAAGAAGCAGCAGCAGGAGAAGCAGAAGCAGAAGAAGCAGAAGCAGAACCTGAAGCAGAAGGAGAAGCAGGAGAAGCAGAATCTGGAGAAGCAGAAGGAGAAGCAGAAGCAGAAAGAGAAGCAAAAGCAGAAGGAGAAGCAGAACTAGAAGCAGAAGAAACAGAAGAAACAGAGGCAGTAGCAGAAGAAGCAGAAGATGCAGAAGCAGAAGGAGAAGCAGAAGGAAAAGCAGAAGAACGAGAAGGTGAAGGAGAAGGAGAAACAGAAGGAGAAGCAGAAAGAGAAGCAGAAGAAGGAGCAGGAGAAGGAAAAGCAGCAGGAGAAGCAGAAAGAGCAGCAGAAGGAGGAGCAGGAGATGCAGAAACAGGAGAAGCATAAGCAGAACAAACAGGAGAAAGACAAGAAGCAGAAGCAGAAGGAGAAGCAGATACAGAAGGAGAAGCAGAAAGAGAAGGAGGGGAAGCAGAAGAAGCTGAAGCAGGAGAAGCAGAAGCATAAGAATCCGAAGAAGCAGAAGGAGAACCTGAAGCAGAAGGAGAAGCAGGAGAAGCAGAAGAATCAGAATCTGGAGAAGCAGAAGGAGAAGCAGAAGGAGAAGCAGAAGCAGAAAGAGAATCAAAAGCAGAAGGAGAAGCAGAAGAAACAGAAGAAGTAGAAGCAGTAGCAGTTGTAGCAGAAGCAGAACGAAAAGCAGAAGGAAAAGCAGAAGAACAAGAAGGAGAAGGGAAACAGAAAGAGAAGCAGTAGGAGAATAAGAAGGAAAAGCAGAATTAGGAGAAGGAGAAGCAGAAGCAGAAGAAGATGCAGAAGGAGAAGCAGAAGAAGCAGAAGCACAAGGAGAAGCAGGAAAAGCAGAAGAAGCAGAAGAAAAAGGAGAAGCAAAAGAAGGAAAAGGAGAAGCAGAGGCAGAAGAAGAAGCATGAGGACAAGCACAAGCAGAAGGAGATGCAGAAGGAGAAGCAGGAGAAGCAGAAGAAGCAGAAGCTGAAGGAGAAGCAGAAGTAGGAGAAGGAGAAGGAGGAGAAGCAGAAGCAGAAGGAGAAGCAGAAGCGGAATGAGAAGCAGAAAGAGAAGCAGGAGAAGCACAAGAAGCAGAAGCAGGAGAAGCCGAAAGAGAAGAAGCAGAAGAAGCAGAATCAGAAGCAGAAGTAGAAGCAGAAGCAGAAGGAGAAGCAGCAGAAGAAGTAGAACCAGAAATTCAGGCAGGAGAAACAGAAGAAGCAGAAGCAGAAGCAGAAGGAGAAGCAAAAAGAGAAGCAGTAGGAGAAGTAGAAGAAGCAGCAGAAGGAGAAGCAGCAGAAGAAGCAGAAAAACAAGCAGGAGAAGCAGAAGCAGAAAGAGAAGTAGAAGCAGAAGAAACAGAAGCAGAAGAAGAAGCAGTAGCAGCACAAGAAGCAGAAGCAGGAGAAGCAGAAGCAGAAGATAAAGAAGAAGCATAAGAAGCAGAAGCAGAGGGAGAAACAAAAGAAGGAGAAAGAGCAGAAGAAGTTGAAACAGAAGGAGATGCAGAAGCAGAAAGAGAAGCAGAAACAGAAGGAGAAGAAGAAGGAGAAGTTGGAGAATCAGAAGAAGCAGAAGCAGAAGCAGAAAGAGAAGGAGAAGAAGGAGAAGGAGAAGCATAAGGAGAAGGACAAGCAGGAGAAGCAGAAGAAGCAGAAGCGGGAGGAGCAGAAGAAGAAGAAGAAGAAGAAGAAGAAGAAGAAGAAGAAGAAGAAGAAGAAGAAGAAGAAGAAGAAAAAGAAGAAGAAGAAGAAGAAGAAGAAGAAACAGAAGAAAGAGAAGAGCAGAAGGAGAAGCAGAAGCAGAAGGAGAAGCAAAAGAGAAGCAGAAGAAGCGGAAGAAGCAGTAGCAGCAGAAGCGGAAGAAGCAGTAGCAGGAGAAGCAGAAGCAGAAGAAACAGAAGAAGCCCAAGAAGCAGAAGGAGAACCTGAAGCAGAAGGAGAAGCAGAAGCAGCAGAAGCTGGAAAAGTAGAAGCAGAAGAAACAGAACAAGCAGAAGAAGCAGAAGAAGAACGAGAAGCAGAAGAAGAGCAAGGAGAAAAAGAAGGATTAGGAGTAGGAGAAACAGAAGGATAAGCAGAAGCAGAAAGAGAAGGAGAATGAGAAGGAGAAGCAGAAGAAGCAGAAGAAGCAGAAGCAGGAGAAGCAGAAGCAGAATGAAAAGCAGAAGAAGGAGAAATTGAAACAGAAGATGCAGAAGAAGAAGCAGAAGCAGTAGTAGAAGCAGAAGAAGGAGAAGCAGAAGGAGAAGCATAAAGAGAAACAGAAGGAGAAGCAGGAGAAGCAGAAGCAGGAGAAGCAGAATCAGAAGAAATAGAAGAAGGAGAAGAAGCA
>NW_012292812.1:0-7287 GCF_000151885.1 Dipodomys ordii | reverse complement strand
ACACAGTGGGGGACAGAGGGGACACACCGCTGGAAAACGGGGACATAGCAGAACACACAGGGACAAAGCGGGACATAGCGGGGACACAGCGGTGGACAAAGTGGTGACACAGCGGGACATAGTGGGGGACACAGTGGGACACAGCGAGACATAGCGGGGACACAGCGGGGCACACAGCGGGACACAGTGGGGACACAGCGGGGGCCACAGCGGGACACAACGGGTAACAGCGGGAAACAGCGGGACTCAGCGGGGGACACAGCGGGACAAAGTGGGGAAACATCAGAGACACAGCAGGACACAGCGGGGGACAGAGGGGACACAGCGGGACAGAGCGGGACAGAGCGGGTTACTGGGGGGACACACATGGGGACAACGGGGCACAGCCTGACACAGCAGGGACACAGCGGGACACAGCGGGGGACACAGCGGGACACAGTGGGTCACAGCGGGGGACACAGGGAGACACAGCGGGGACACAGCTGGACACAGCGGGATACACAGCAAGAACACAGCCGGCCCAGCGGGTCACTGCGCCGACACAGCTGGACACAGCGGGGTACACAGCGGGACACAGCGGGGACACAGCGAGGACACAACGGGACACAGAGGGACACAGCGGACACAGCAGGACACAGCGGGACACAGCGGGGGACACAGCGGGAAACAGCGCGGGACATAGTGGAGGAAACAGCGGGACACAGCGGGGAACACAGCGTGACAGAGCGGGACACAGGGGTGTCAACGGGGACACAGCGGGACACAGAGGGGAACAGAGCAAGGACACAGCGGGACACAGCGGGGATACAATGGGACACAACGGGACACAGCGGGGGCAAAGCTGGACACAGCGGGGTACACAGCGGGACACAGCGGGGACACAGCGGGGACACAGCGGGACACAGCGGGTCACAGCAGGGACACAGCGGGACTCAGCGGGGGACACAGCAGTACACAGCGGGACACAGCGGGGGACAAAGCAGGACACAGAGGGGGACACAGAGGAGTACACAGCGGAACACAGCAGGGAACACAGCGAGGACACAGCGGGACCCAGCAGGACACAGCGTCGATACAGCGGGGACACAGCGGGACACAGCGGGTTACACAGCAGGGGACACAAAGGGACACATCGGGGGACACAGGGAGGACACAGCAGAGCACAGCGTGGGACACAGCGAGGACACAGCGGTACACAGCGGGAAACAGCTGGACACAGCAGGGACACAGCAGTAGACACAGCGGGATACAGCAGAGGACACAGCGGGACACAGCAGGACACAGCGGGGACACATCGGGACTCCTTGGGGGACACAGCAGTACACAGCGGGACACAGCGGGACACAGCGAGACATAGCGTGGGACACAGCGGGACACAGAGGGGGACACAGAGGGGTATACAGCGGGACACAGCGGAGAACACAGCGAGGACACAGCGGGACCCAGCGAGACACAGCGGGACACAGCAGGGACACAGCAGTAGACACAGCGGGACACAGCGGGGGACACAGCGAGGACACAACGGGACACAGCGGGACACAGCGTCGATACAGCGGGGACACAGCGTCGATACAGCGGGGACACAGCAGGACACAGCGGGATACACAGCTGGGGACACAAACGGGACACATCGGGAGACACAGCGAGGACACAGCGGGACACAGCGTGGGACACAGCGAGGACACAGCGGGACACAGAGGGACACAGCGGGGACACATCGGGGGACACAGCGGGACACAGCGGGACAGAGCGGGGGACACAGCGGGACACAGAGTGGGACACAGATGGGTACACAGCGGGACACAGCGGGGAACACAGCGAGGACACAGCGGAACACAGCGTCGATACAGCGGGGACACAGCAAGACACAGCGGGGTACACAGCTGGGGACACAACGGGACACATCGGCGGACACAGCGAGGACACAGCGGGACACTGTGGGACACAGCGGGGACACAACAGTAGACCCAGAGGAACCCAGTGGGGGACAGAGCGCGACACAGTGGGGACTCACCTGGGGACACAGCGGGGAACAAACTGGGACACCACGGGACACAGTGGGACACAGCGGGACACAGCGGGGACACTGCGGGTACATAGCGGGACACCGCGGGATACACAGCGGGACACAGCGGGACAAACCGGGGGACAGAGCGGGACAAAGCGGGACACAGCGGGGGACACAGCTGGGGACAGCAGTGGACAGAGAGGGGACACAGCAGGACACAGCGGGGAAACAGCTGGACACAGCGGGGTACAGAGAGGGACATAGCGGGACACAGCAGGGGACACAGCGGGGACACAGCGGAACACAGCGGGGGACATAGCGAGGACACAGCGGGGGACACAGCGAGGACACAGCGGGTCACAGCGGGATACAGCGTGGGACACAGCGGGGGACACAGCGGGGACACAGCGGAACACAGCGGGGGACACAGCGAGGACACAGCGGGTCACAGCGGGACACAGCATGGGACAAAGCAGGAGACAGTGGGGGACACAGCAAGGACACAGCTGGACACAGCGGGGTACACATTGGGACACAGCGTGGGACACAGCTGGGGACACAACGGGACACATCGGGGAACACAGCGAGGACCCAGTGGAACACAGCGTGGGACACAGTGAGGACACAGCGGGGTACACAGTGGGACACAGTGGGACACAGCAGGGGACACAGCGGGGACACAGCGGGACACAGCGGGGGACATAGCGAGGACACAGCAGGACACAGCATCGATACAGCGGGGACACAGCAGGGACACAGCGGGGGACACAGCGGGACACAGAGGGGGACACAGAGGGGTACACAGCGGGACACAGCGGGGAACACAGCGAGGACACAGCGGGACACAGTGGGACACAACGTCGATACAGCGGGGACACAGCAGGAAACAGCGGGGTACACAGCTGGGAACACAACGGGACACATCGGGGGACACAGCGAGGACCCAGCGGAACACAGCGTGGGACACAGCGAGGACACAGCGGGACACAGCGGGACACAGCGGGGACACAGCAGTAGACACACCGGGACCCAGTGGGGGACACAGCGGGACACAGCGGGGACTCACCGGGGGACATAGCGGGGGACAAACTGGGACACCACGGGACACAGTGGAAGACAGCAGGACACAGCAGGGACACTGCGGGTACATAGCGGGACACAGCGGGATACACAGCGGGACACAGCGGGAGACACAACGAGGACACAGCGGGACACAGCGTGGGACAAAGCAGGAGACAGCGGGGGACACAGCGAGGACACAGCTGGACACAGCGGAGTGCACAGCGGGACACAGCGGGGACACAGAGGGTTACACAGTGGGACACAGCGGGAAACACAGCGAGGACACAGCGGGAGACAAAGTGGGACACCAAAGGGACACAGTGTGACACAACGGGACACAGCGGTGACACTGCAGGGACACAGCGGGGGACAGCAGGGACACACTGGGACACAGCGGGACACAGCGGGGGACACAGCGGGGGACACAGCGGGGGACAGCAGGGACACACTGGGGGACAACGGGGACACAGCGGGACACAGCGGGGGACACAGCGGGACCCAGCAGGGGACAAGCGAGGACACAGCAGGACACAGCTTGACACAGCGGGGACAGAGCTGGGACACAGTCGGAAACACAGCGGGACAGAGCGGGGACACAGAGGGGAACACAGCGGGACTCAGGGGGACAAAGCGGGGGACAGAGCTGGACACAGTGGGGGACACAGCGGGGACACAGCTGGACTCAGCGGGGCACACAGAATTACACAGCGGGACACAGCGGGGCACAGCAGGGACACAGCGGGGGACACAGAGGGTTACACAGCTGGACACAGCGGGGGAAAAAGCAGGACACAGTGGGGGACACAGCGAGGACACTGCTGGACACTGCGGGAGACACAGCGAGGACACAGCGGGACACAGCGGAACACAGCGTGACACAGCAGAGACACAGCAGGGGACACAGCGGCACACAGTGGAGGACACATCGGGACACAGTGGGGGACACAGGGAGGACATAGTGGGACACAGCGGAGACACAGCGAGGACACAGAGGGACACATCTGGGACACAGCGGGAATCAGCGGGGGACACAGCGGGACACAGCGGGACAGAGCGGGGACACAGCAAGGACACAGCGGGGGACACAGTGGGACAGAGCAGGGGACACAGCAGGGGACACAGAGGGACAGAGCGGGACACAGCGGGGGACACAGGGAGGACACATTGGGACACAGCGGGGACACAGCGGGACTCAGCGGGGGACACAGCAGTACACAGCGGGACACTTCGGGGCACAGCAGGGACACAGCGGGGGACACAGCGGGACACAGCGGGGGACACAGCGGGACACAGTGTGGAACACAGAGAGTGCACAGCGGACCCAGCGGGACACAGCGTCGATACTGCGGGGACACAGCGGAACACAGCGGGGTACATAGCTGGAGACACAACGGGACACAGTGAGGGACATAGCGGGACACAGCGGGACACAGCGGGACACAGCGTGTCACAGCGGCGACAAAGCGGGGACTCAGCGGGAGACACAGCGGGGGACAAACCGGACACCACGGAATACAGCAGGACACAGCGGGACACAGAGGGGAACATAGCAGGACACAGCGGGGGACAGAGCGGGGGACAAAGCGTGACACCACGGGACACAGTGTGTCACATCGGGACACAGCGGCGACACTGCGGGGACAAACCGGGACAAAGCGGTGGACATAGCCGGACACAGTGGGGGATGAGAGGGGGAAATAGCGGGACAGAGCGGGGACACAGCTGGACACAGCGGAGTACACAGCACTAGACAGTGGCCACAAAGCGTGGACACAGCGGGAGACAGCGGGACACAGCGGGGACAGAGCGGGACACACCGTGACACAGTGGGACACAGGGGGAAACACAGCGAGGACACAACAGGACACAGCGGAACAGAGTGGGACACAGCGGGGGACAAAGCGGGACACAGCGGGGACAGAGCGGGACACAGCGTGACACAGCGGGACACAACAAGGGACAGAGTGGGACACAGCGGGGGACACAGCAAGGACAAAGCGGGACGAAGCGGGACACAGTGGGACACAGTGGGAGACACAGCGGGACGTAGCGGGAAACAAAGCGAAGACACAGCGAGACATTCGGGAAACACAGCGAGGACACAACGGGACACAACGGAACAGAGTGGGACACAGCGGGGACACATCAGGGGACACAGAGGGACACAGTGGGACACAGTCGGGGACACGGGAGGGACACAGTGGGATACAGAGGAACACAGCAGGGGACACTGCGGGACACAGCGGGGGACACAGCGGGACACAGCGGGGGACAGAGAGGGGGACACAGCGGGACACAGAAAGGAACACAGCGAGGACACAGCGGGACCCAGCGGGACACAGTGTCGATACAGCGGGGACACAGCGGGGACAAAGCGGGGGGAACTGCGGGGGACAGAGCGGGACACAGCGGGACACAACGGGGGACACAGTGAGGACACATTGGGACACAGCAGAGATACAGCGGGACACAGCGGGACACAGTGGGGACAGAGCGGGACACAGCGGGACAGACGGGCACAGCGGTGTACACAGCGGAACACACGGGGGACACAGCGAGGACACAGCGGGACACAGCGGGTGACACAGCGACGACACAGCGGGACAAAGCGGGGGACACAGCGGACAAAAGCGGGGGACACAGCGGGACACAGCGGGGACACAGCAGTGGACACAGCGGGACACAGCGGGGGGACACAGGGGGGGACAGCGGGACACAGCGGGGGACACAGGGGAGACACAGCGGGACACAGCGGGGGACACAGCGGGGACACATTGGGACACAGCGGGGACACAGCGGGAATTAGAGTGGGACACAGCAGTACACAGCGGGACACAGCGGGGGACACAGTGGGACATAGCAGGGGACACAGCAGGAGACACAGAGGGACACAGCGGGACACAGCGGGGACACAGCAGGTACACAGCGGGGGACACAGTGGGACACAGCAGGGGACACAGCAGGGGACACAGAGGGACACAGTGGGACACAGTCGGGGACACGGGAGGGACACAGCGGGATACAGCGGGGGACACTGTGAGGACACATTGGGACATGAGGGGACACAGCGGGACACAGCGGGGACACAGCAGGGACACAGCGGTGGACACAGTGGGACAGAGCAGGGGACCCAGCAGGGGACACAGAGGGACCCAGCGGGACCCAGCGTGGGACACAGGGGAGACACAGCGGGACACGGGGGGGACACAGCGAGGACACATTGGGACACAGAGGGAACACAGCGGGACTCAGCGGGGGACACAGCAGTACACAGCAGGACACAGCGGGACACAGTGGGTCACAGCAGGGACAGAGCGGGGACACAGAGGGGTACACAGCGGGACACAGCAGTGGACAAAGCAGGACACAGCGGAGGACACAGCGAGGACACAATGGGACACAGCGGAACAGAGTGGGACACAGCGGGGACACAGCAGGGAACCCAGGGGGACACAGCGGAGGACACCGCGGGACACAGCGGGGGACACAGGGCGGACAAAGCGGGACACAGCGGGGGACACTGGGCGGACAAAGCGTGACACAGCGGGGGACACAGCCTGGGACACAGCGGGACACATTGGGGGACACAGTGGGATACAGAGGAACACAGCAGGGTACATTGCGGGACACAGCGGGGGACACAGCGGGACAAAGCGAGGGACAGAGTGGGACACAGCGGGGGACATAGCGAGGACACAGCGGAACAAAGCAGGACACAGTGGGACACAGTGGGAGACACAGCAGGATGCAACGGGGGACAAAGCGCAGACACAGCGGGACACTGCGGGAGACACAGCGAGGACACAATGGGACACAGAGGAACAGAGTGGGACACAGCGGGGACACAGCAGGGAACCCAGGGGGACACAGCGGAGGACACTGCGGGACACAGCGGGGGACACAGGGCGGACAAAGCGGGACACAGCGGGGGACACAGGGCCGACAAAGCGTGACACAGCGGGGGACACAGCCTGGGACACAGCGGGACACATCGGCGGACACAGTGGGATACAGAGGAACACAGCAGGGTACATTGCGGGACACAGCGGGGGACAC
Source organism: Dipodomys ordii (assembly GCF_000151885.1). Taxonomy (NCBI): domain Eukaryota; kingdom Metazoa; phylum Chordata; class Mammalia; order Rodentia; family Heteromyidae; genus Dipodomys; species Dipodomys ordii. The sequence goes on along the minus strand of NW_012292812.1, from coordinate 161 downwards.
AGCGGGACACAGTGGGGGACACAATAGGGGACACATCGGGACACAGTGGGGGACACAGCGAGGACACAGTGGGACACAGCGGGACACAGCGGGACACAGCAGGGACACAGCAGAAGACACAGCGTGACCCAGCGGGGGACAGAGCGGGAGACAGCGGGGCA
>NW_012292811.1:0-4833 GCF_000151885.1 Dipodomys ordii | reverse complement strand
GACACAGCGGGACAAAGTGGAGACACAGCGGGACACAGCAGGCACACAGCGGGGACACAGCGGGACACAGCGGGCACACAGCGGGGACACAGCGGGACACAGCGGGACACAGCGGGGGACACAGGGGGACACAGCGCAGGACACTGCGGGACACAGTGTGGGACAGAGCGTGGGACACAGCGAGACACAGCGGGGACAAAGCTGGACACAGCGGGGTACACAGAGGGACACAACGGGCACACAGCGGTGACACAGCGGGACACAGCGGGCCACAGCGGGGACACAGCGGGACAAAGCGGGAGACACAGCGGGACACAGCAGGCACACAGCGGGGACACAGTGGGACACAGCGGGACACAGCAGGGGACACAGCGAGGACACAGCGGGGGACACAGTGGGGGACACAGCGGGACACAGCGGGACACAGCGTCGATACAGCGGGGACACAGCGTTACACAGTGTGGTACACAGCTGTGGACTCAACGGGACACAGTGGGGGCACAGCCGGACACAGCGGGACACAGTGGGACACAGCGGGGAAAAAGCGTGAGACACAGCAGGGGACAGAGAGGGTGACAGCAGGGGACACAGCGAGGACACAGCGGGACACAGCGGTGACACAGCGGGGACTCAGGGGGTGACACAGCGGGACACAGCGGGGGACACAGCGGGACACAGCGCAGGACAAGGCGGGACACAGTGTGGGACAGAGCGTGGGACACAGCGAGACACAGCGGAGACAAAACTGGGCACAGCGGGATACACAGAGGGACACAGCAGGGACACAGCGGGAAAACAGCTTGACACAAAAGGACACAGCGGGACACAGCGGGGGAAACAGCGAGGACACAGCGGCACACAGTGGGGGACACAGCAAGGATAGAGCGGGAAACAGCGGGGGACACAGCAGGACATAGCAGGGGACAGAGCGGGACACAGCGGGACACAGCGGGGGACACAGGATGGACACAGCGGTACACAGCGGGGGATAGAGCGAGGACACATTGGGACACAGCGGGGACACAGCGGGACTCAGCGGGGGACACAGCAGTACACAGCGGGACACAGTGGGACACAGCAGGGACACAGCGGGGGACACAGCGGGACACAGCGGGGGACACAGAGGGGGACACAGCGGGGAAAAAACCGAGGCCACAGCAGAACACAGCGTGGGACACAGCGAGGCCACAGCGGGACACAGCGGGACACAGCATCGATACAGCGGGGACACAGCGGGACACAGCGAGGTACACAGCTGGGGACACAACGGGACACAGTGGGGGCATAGCCGGACACAGCGGGACACAGTGGTATACAGCGGGGACACTGCGGAAACATAGTGGGACACAGCGGGGTACACAGCGGGACACAGCTTGGGACACAGCGGGGACAAAGCGGCAGACAGCGGGGGACACAGCGAGGACACAGCGGGACACAGCGGCGACACAGAGGGGACTCAGCGGGACAAAGCGGGGGACACAGTGGGGGACAGCGGAGACAGAGAGGGGCCAAAGCGAGACACAGCGGTGATACAGCTGGACACAACGGAGTACACAGCGGGACACAGCAGGCACACAGCGGGAACACAACGGGCCAGAGCGGGACACAGCAGGGAACACAGGAAGGAAACAGCGGGACCCAGTGGGACACAGCGTCGATACAGCGGGACACAGCGGGGTACACAGCTGGGAACACAACGGGACACAGCGGGGGATACAGCGAGGACACAGTGTGACCCAGCAGGACACAGCGGGGACACAGCGGGGACACAGTGGGGACTCAGCGGGGGACACAGCGGGACACAGCGGGGACACAGCGGGACACAGCGGGGGACACTGCAGGACACAGTGTGGGACAGAGCGTGGGACACAACGAGACACAGCGGGGACAAAGTTGGACACAGCGGGGTACACAGAGGGACACTGCAGGGACACAGCGGGGAAACAGCGTGACACAAAAGGACACAGCGGGACACAGCGGGGGACACAGCGAGGACACAGCGGCACACAGTGGGGGACACAGCAAGGACAGAGCGGGACACAGCGGTGGACACAGCGGGACATAGCGGGGGCCACAGCGGGGGCCACAGCGGGACACAGCGGGACACAGCGGGGGACACAGGAAGGACAAAGCGGTACACAGCGGGGGACAGAGCGAGGACACATTGGGACACAGCGGGGACACAGCTGGACTCAGCAGGGGACACAGCATTACACAGCGGGACACAGCGGGACACAGCGGGGACACAGCAGGGAAACAGCAGGGGACACAGCGGGAAACAGTGAGGGACACAGACGGGTATACAGCGGGGAAAACAGTGAGGCCAAAGCAGAACACAGCGGGCACACAGCGTTACACAGCGTGGTACACACTGTGGACACAACGGGACACAGTGGGGGCACAGTCGGACACAGCGGGACACAGTGGGACACAGCGGGGACAAAGCGTGAGACACAGCGGGGACAGAGAGGGAGACAGCAGGGGACACAGCGAGGAAACAGCGGGACACAGCGGTGACACAGCGGGGACTCAGCGGGGGACACTGTGGGACACAGCGGGGGACACAGCGGGACACAGCGCGGGAAACTGCAGGACACAGTGTGGGACAGAGCGTGGGACACAGCGAGACACAGCGGGGACAAAGCTGGACACAGCGGGGTACACAGAGGGACACAGCAGGGACACAGCGGGGAAACAGCGTGACACAAAAGGACACAGCTGGACACAGCGGGGTACACAGCGGGACACAGCGGACACACAGCGGGGACACAGAGGGACACAGCGGGACACAGCGGAGACAGAGCGGGAAACAGTCGGACACAGCGGGACACAGCGGGGGACACAGCGGGACACAGCGGGGGACCCAGCGAGGACACAGCAGGACACAGCGGGGGACACAGCGAGGACAAAGTGGTGGACACAACGGTGGACACAGCGGGACACAGCGGGGAACACAGCGAGGACACAGAGGGAAACACTGCGAGGTCACAGCGGGGGACAAAGCGGGACAACACGGGACACAGTGTGACACAGTGGGACACAGCGGGGACACTGCAGGGGCACAGCGGGACAAAGCGGGCGACACAGCGAGACACAGCGGGGGACACAGCGGGGACCAGCAGGGGACAGAGAGGGGACACAGAAGGACGCAGCGGGGGACACAGAGGGGTACACAGCGGGACACAGCCGGAAACACAGCGCGGACACAGCGGGACACACCGGGACACAGCGTCAATACAGCGGGGACAGAGAGGGTCACAGCAGGGACACAGCGGGACACAGCGGGACACAGCGGGGGACACAGCGGAACACAGTGTGGGACACAGCGAGGACACAGCAGGACACAGCGGAACACAGCGGCGACACAGCAGGGACACAGCAGGGACACAGCGGGGACACTGCGGGGGACACAGCGGGACACAACGGGGAACACAGCGAGGACACAGCGGGACCCAGCAGGACACAGCGTCGATACCGTGGGGACCCAGCAGGACACAGCGGGGTACACAGCTGGGGACACAAAGGGACACAGTGGGGGACACAGCGAGGACAAGCGGGACACAGCGGGACACAGCGAGGACACTGCGGGAACATAGCGGGACACAGCGGGAACACAGAGGGACACAGCGGGACACAGCTTGGGATACACGGAGGACACAGCTGGACACAGTGGGGGACACAGCGAGGACACAGCGGTACAGTGGGGTGCGGGATACAGCGGGGGACAAAGCGGGAGACAGCGGGGGACACAGCGAGGACACAGCGGGACACAGTAGTGACACAGAGGGGACTCAGTGGGGGACACAGCGGGGGACAAAGCAGGACACCACGGGACAGTGTGACACAGCGGGACACAGCGGGGACACTGCACGGACACAGCGGTACAAAGCGGGGGAAACAGCGGGGACACAGCGGGGACACAGCGGGGGACAAAGCGGGATACCACGGAACACAGCGGGTCACAGCGGGAAACAGTGGTGACCCTGCGGGGACACAGCGGGACCCAGTGGGGGACACAGCGGGACACAGCGGGGACTCACCTGGGGACACAGCGAAGGACAAACTGGGACACCACGGGACACAGTGGGACACAGCAGGACACAGCGGGGACACTGCGGGAACATAGCGGGACACAGCGGGGGACAAAGGGGGACACTGCGGGACACAGCAAGATAAAGCGGGGGACACAGCGGGACACAGTGGGCCACAGCGGGGGACAGCGGTGGACACAGCAGGACACAGTGGGCTACCCAGTGAGGACACAGCGGGACACAACAGGGGACACAGCGAGGACACAGCGGGGGACACAGCGGGGGACACAGCGGGACACAGTGGGGAACACAGCGAGGACACAGCGGGACACAACGGGACACAGCGTCGATACAGCGGGGAGGCAGCGTTACACAGCGTGGTACACACTGAAGACACAACGGGACACATTGGGGGCACAGCCGGACACAGCGGGACACAGTGGGACACAGCGGGGACAAAGCGTGAGACACAGCGGGGGCAGAGAGGGAGACAGCAGGGGACACAGCGAGGAAACAGCGGGACACAGCGGTGACACAGCGGGGACTCAGCGGGGGACACAGTGGGACACAGCGGGGGACACTGCGGGACACAGCGGGGGACACTTCGGGACACAGTGTGGGACAGAGCGTGGGACACAGCGAGACACAGCGGGGACAAGCTGGGACACAGCGGGTTACACAGAGGTTCACAGCATGGACACAGCGGGGAAACAGCGTGACACAAAAGGACACTGTTGGACACAGCGGGGTACACAGCGGGACACAGCGGGCACACAGCGTGTACACAGCGGGACACAGCGGG
>NW_012292810.1:0-4382 GCF_000151885.1 Dipodomys ordii | reverse complement strand
GCTGTGTCCCCCCTGTGTCCCCTGCTGTGTCCCGCTCTGTCCCTCTGTGTCCCCTGCTGTGTCCCCTGCTCTGTCCCACTGTGTCCCCCGCTGTGTCCCTGCTGTGTCCCCACTGTGTCCCGCTGTGTCACGCTGTGTCCCCCACTGATTCCCGCTGTGTCCCAGATGTGTCCTGCTGTGTCCTCGCTGTGTCCCCTGCTGTGTCCCATTTGTCCCCCTTGTGTCCCCCGCTGTGTCCCGCTGTGTCCCCCGCTGTGTCCCGCTCTGTCCCCCGCTGTGTCCCGCTGTGTCCCCCTCTGTGTCCCGCTGTGTCCCCTGCTGTGTCCCTGCTGTGTCCCGCTGTGTTCCGCTGTGTCACGCTGTGTCCTCGCTGTGTCTCCCGCAGAGTCCCGCAGTGTCCTCGCTGTGTCCCTCAATGTGTCCTGCTTTGTATACTGCTGTGTCCCGCTGTGTACCCCTCTGTGTCCCCCGCTGTGTCCCCCGCTGTGTCCCGCCGTGTCCCGCTTTGTCCCCCGCTGTGTCCCTGCTGTGCTCCGCTGTGTACCGCTGTGTCTCGCTGTGTACTGCTGTGTCCCCCGCTGAGTCCTGCTGTGTCCCCGCTGTGTCCCAATGTGTCCTCGCTGTGTCCCCCACTGTGTCCCGCTGTGTCCCCCCTGTGTCCCCCACTGTGTCCCGCTGGGTCCATCTGTGTCCCCTGCTGTATACCCTGCTCTGTCCCACTGTGTCCCCCGCTGTGTCCCGCTTTGTCATCGCTGTGTCCCTCGCTGTGTCCCGCTGTGTCCCACTGTGTCCTGTTGTGTCCCGCTATGTCCCACACTGTGTCCCGTTGTGTCCTCAGCTGTGTACCCCGCTGTGTCCCGCTGTGTCCCCGCTCTATCGATGCTGTGTCCCTCTCTGTTTCCCGCTGTGTCCCCCGCTGTGTCCTGCTGTGTCCTCCCTGTGGCCCCGCTGTGTCCCGCTGTGTCCCCGGTTGTGTCCCGCTGGGTCCCCTGCTGTGTCACTGCTGTGTCCCGCTGTGTTCCACTGTGTCCCGCTGTGTCCTTGCTGTGTCTCCCGCAGTGTCCCGCAGTGTTCTCGCTGTGTCCCCCGCTGTGTCCTGCTTTGTCCACTGCTGTGTCCCGCTGTGTACCCCTTTGTGTCACCCGCTCTGTCCCTGCTGTGACCTGCTGTGTCCCGCTGTGTCCCGCTGTGTACTGCTGTGTCCCCTGCTGAGTCCCGCTGTGTCCCCGCTGTGTCCCAATGTGTCCTCGCTGTGTCCCCCCCTGTGTCCCGCTGTGTCCCCCCTGTGTCCCCCGCTGTGTCTCACGCTTTATCCCGTCTGTGTCCCACTCTGTCCCGCTGTGTCCCGCTGTGCCCACACTGTGTCCCGTTGTGTCCACAGCTGTGTAACCCGCTGTGTCCCGCTGTGTCCCCGCTGTATCGACGCTGTGTCCCACTGGGTCATGCTGTGTCCTCCCTGTGTTCCCCGCTGTGTCCCGCTGTGTCCCCGCTGTGTGCCCGCTGTGTCCCGCTGTGTACTTCGTTGTGTCCAGCTGTGTCACCGCTGTGTCCTCGCTGTGTCCACCGCTGTGTCCCACTGTGTCCTCACTGTTTCCCCCTCTGTGTCCCGCTGTGTCCCCCGCTATGTCCCGCTGTGTCCAGCTGTGTCCCGCTCTGTCCCCGCTTTGTGCCCACTGTGTCCCGCTGTGTACTCCGTTGTGTCCAGCTGTGTCACCGCTGTGTCCCGCTGTGTCCTCTCTTTGTCTCCACTGTCCCCCGCTGTGTCCCCCGCTGTGTCCCGCTGTGTCCCGCTGTGTCCCCGGCTTTGTCCTGCTATGTCGACGCAGTGTTCCCTCTGTGTCCTGCTGTGTCACACTGTGTCCCATGGTGTCCCGCTTTTTTCCCCGCTGTTTCCCCCTCTGAGTCCCCTTTGTGTCCCCAGTGTGTCCCGCTGTGTACCGCTGTGTCCTAGCTGTGTCCCCCGCTGTGTCCCGCTGTGTCCCCGCTGGGTCACAAGCTTGTCCTACTGTGTCCCGCTGTGTCCCGCTATGTTCCCGCAATGTCCCCCCTGTGTCCCGCTGTGTCCCACTGTGTCCTCGCTGTGTCCCCCGCTGTGCCCCGTTGTGTCCCCAGCTGTGTACCCCGCTCTGTCCCGCTGTGTCCCCGTTGTAACGACGCTGTGTCCCGCTGGGTCCCGCTGTGTCCTCGCTGTGTCACGCTGTGTACCCCTCTGTGTCCCCCGCTGTGTCCCACTGTGTCCCGATGTGTACAGCTGTGTCCCCCGCTGAGTACCGCTGTGTCCCCGCTGTGTCCAAATGTGTACTTGCTGTGTCCCCCGCTGTGTCCCTCTGTGTTTTCCCCTGTGTCCCCCGCTGTGTCCTGCTGTGTCCTCAATGTGTCCCCCGCTGTGTCCCGTTGTGTCCCCAGCTGTGTACCCCGCTGTGTCCCACTGTGTCCTCGCTGTATCGACGCTGTGTCCCGCTGTGTCCCGCTGTGTCCTCGCTGTGTTCCCTGCTGTGTCCCGCTGTGTCCCCCACTGTTTCCCCGCTGTGTCACTGTATGTACCCCGCTGTGTATAGCTTTGACTCTGATGTGTCTCGCTGTGTCTCACGCTCTGTCCCCCGCTGTGTCCCGCTGTGTCCCCCACTCTGTCCCGCTGTGTCCCGCTGTGTCCCCGCAGGGTCACCGCTGTTTCGCGCTGTGTCCCGCTGTGTCAGTGGTGTCCCGCTTTGTCCCCCACTGTGTCCCCAGCTGAGTCCCCGCTGTGTCCCCGCTGTGTCCCTCTGTGTCCTCGCTGTGTCCCCCGCTGTCTCCCGCTCTGTCCCCCGCTGTGTCTCACGCTTTATCCCGTCTGTGTCCCACTCTGTCCTGCTGTGTCCCGCTGTGTCCACCACTGTGTCCCTTTGTGTCCCCAGCTGTGCAACCCGCTGTGTAATGCTGTGAATCCCGCTGTATCAAGGCTGTGTCCTGCTGGGTCCCGCTGTGTCCTTGCTCTGTTATTCGTGGTGTCCCCCTCTGTCCCCCATTGTGTCCCCTGCTCTGTCCTACTGTGTCCCCCGCTGTGTCCCGTTTTGTCCCGCTGTGTCCCCCACTGTGTCCCTGCTGTGTCCCTGCTGTGTCCCAGCTGTGTCACGCTGTGTCCTGCTGTGTCCCGTTGTGTCCCGCTGTAACCCTGCTGAGTCCCCCTGTGTCCCCGCTGTGTCCTGTTGTGTCGTCGCTCTGTCCTCCGCTGTGTCCCGCTATGTCCTCTGCTGTGTCCCGCTGTGTCACTCTGTGTCCCGCTGTATCCCGCTGTGACCCCGCTGAGTCCCCGCTATGTCCCCTGCTGTCTCCCACTCTGTCCACCGCTGTGTCTCACGCTTTGTCCCCGCTGTGTCCCACTGTGTCCCGTTGTGTCCCGCTGTGCCCACACTGTGTCCTGTTGTGTCCACAGCTGTGTACCACGCTGTGTAATGCTGTATCCCCGCTGTATCTAAGCTGTTCCTCGCTTTGTCCTGCTGTGTCCCCCGCTGTGTCCCCCGCTGTGTCCCACTGTGTCCTCACTGTGTCCCCTTCTGTGTCCCGCTGTGTCCCCCGCTATGTCCCGCTGTGTCCAGCTGTGTCCCGCTCTGTCCCCGCTTTGTGCCCGCTGTGTCCCGCTGTGTACTCCGTTGTGTCCAGCTGTGTCACCGCTGTGTACCCCGTTGTGTCCCGCTGTGTCCCCGCTGTATCAACGCTGTGTCCCGCTGTGTCCCGCTGTGTACTGCTGTGTCCCCCACTGAGTCCCGCTGTGTCCACCCTGTGTCCCCCGCTTTGTCTCTCTTTGTCCCACTGTGTCCTCGCTGTGTTCCCCGCTGTGTCCCGCTGTGTCCCCCACTGTGTCCCCCGCTATGTCCCGCTGTGTCCCGCTGTGTCCCCCGCTTTGTGCCCGCTGTGTCCCGCTGTGTACTCCGTTGTGTCCAGCTGTGTCCCGCTGTGTCCCCCGCTGTGTCCCGCTGTGTCCCATTGTGTCCCGCTCTGTCCCTTCTGTGTCCTCGCTGTGTACTCCTTTGTGTCAGGCTGTGTCAACGCTGCGTCTCGCTGTGTCCCCTCTCTGTCTCCGCTGTCCCCCGCTGTGTCCCCCGCTGTGTCCCGCTGTGTCCCGCTGTGTCCCCCGCTTTGTCCCGCTGTGTCCCCGCATTGTCCCCACTGTGTCCCGCTGCGTCCCGCTGTGTCCACCGCTTTGTCCAGCTGTGTCATTACAGTGTCACCGCTGTGTCCTGTTTGTGTCCTCACTGTGTCCCCCACTGATGTCCCGTTGTGTTCACAGGTGAGTACCCCGATGTGTCCCGCTGTGTCCCCACTGTAATCAACACTGAGTCATGCTGTGTCTTCCAGGGTTTCCCCATGGGCCCGCTGGAGTCCCAGCTGTAGTGCCCCGCTGG
>NW_012292809.1:0-2905 GCF_000151885.1 Dipodomys ordii | reverse complement strand
CCACTCTCTGTCCCCCGCTATCCCCTGCTGTGTCCCCCGCTATGTCCCGCTGTGTCCCCCACTTTGTCCCGCTGTGTCTCCGCAGTATCGCCGCTGTGGCGCGATGTGTCACACTGTGTCCCGTGGTGTCCCGCTTTGTCCCATGCTGTGTTCCCCGCTGAGTCCCGCTTTGTCCCCGTTGTGTCCCGCTGTATCCCGCTGTGTTCCGTGGTGTCCCGTTTGTCCCCCGCTGAGTCCCTGCTGTGTCCCCGCTGTGTCCCGCTGTGTCCTCGCTGTGTCCCCCGCTGTGTCCTGCTCTGTTCCCTGCTGTGTCTCCCGCTTTGTCCCCGCTGTGCCCCGCTGTGTCCCACTGCGTCCCGTTGTGTCCCGCTATGTCCCCCACTGTGTCCCGTTGTGTCCCCAGCTGTGTACCCCGCGGTGTCCCCGCTCTATCGACGCTGTGTCCCTTGCTGTGTCCCGCTGTGTCCCTCGCTGAGTCCCGCTGTGTCCCCGTTGTGTCCCAATGTGTCTCCGCTGTGTCCCCCCTGTGTCCCACTGTGTCCCCCGCTGTGTCCCTCGCTGTGTTCCGCTGTGTCCCCCACTGTGTCCCGCTGTGTCCTCCCTGTATCCCCTGCTGTGTCCTGCTATGTCCACCGGTGTGTCCCACTGTGTCCCCTGCTGTGTCCCTCGCTGTGTCCCTGCTGTGCCCCGCTGTGTCCCGCTGTGTCCCGCTGTGTTCCGCTGTGTCCCGCTGTGTACCCCTCTGTCTCCCCCGCTGTGTCCCGCTGTGTCCCGATGTGTACTGCTGTGCCCCCCGCTGAGTCCCGCTGTGTCCCCACAATGTCCAAATGTGTACTCGCTGTGTCCCCCGCTGTGTCCCGCTGTGTCCCCCCTGTGTCCCCCGCTGTGTCCTTCTGTGTCCTCAATGTGTCCCCCGCTGTGTCCCGTTGTGTCCCCAGCTGTGTACCCCGCTGTGTCCCACTGTGTCCTCGCTGTATCGACGCTGTGTCCCGCTGTGTCCTCGCTGTGTTCCCCGCTGTGTCCCGCTGTGTCCCCCGCTGTTTCCCCGCTGTGTCCCTCTATGTACCCCGCTGTGTATAGCTTTGTCTCTGATGTGTCTCGCTGTGTCTCACACTCTGTCCCCCGCTGTGTCCCCACTCTGTCCCGCTGTGTCCCGCTGTGTCCCGCTGTGTCACCGCTGTTTCGCGCTGTGTCCCGCTGTGTCAGTGGTGTCCCGCTTTGTCCCCCGCTGTGTCCCCAGCTGAGTCCCCGCTGTGTCCCCGCTGTGTCCCTCTGTGTCCTCGCTGTGTCCCCCGCTGTCTCCCGCTCTGTCCCCCGCTGTGTCTCACGCTTTATCCCGTCTGTGTCCCATTCTGTCCTGCTGTGTCCCGCTGTGTCCACCACTGTGTCCCTTTGTGTCCCCAGCTGTGTAACCCGCTGTGTAATGCTGTGAATCCCGCTGTATCAAGGCTGTGTCCCGCTGGGTCCCGCTGTGTCCTTGCTCTGTTATTCGTGGTGTCCCCCTCTGTCCCCCATTGTGTCCCCTGCTCTGTCCTACTGTGTCCCCCGCTTTGTCCCGTTTTGTCCCGCTGTGTCCCCCACTGTGTCCCTGCTGTGTCCCTGCTGTGTCCCAGCTGTGTCACGCTGTTTCCTGCTGTGTCCCGTTGTGTCCCGCTGTAACCCTGCTGAGTCCCCCTGTGTCCCCGCTGTGTCCTGTTGTGTCGTCGCTCTGTCCTCCGCTGTGTCCCGCTGTGTCCTCTGCTGTGTCCCGCTGTGTCACTCTGTGTCCCGCTGTATCCCGCTGTGACCCCGCTGAGTCCCCGCTATGTCCCCTGCTGTCTCCCACTCTGTCCCCCGCTGTGTCTCACGCTTTGTCCCCGCTGTGTCCCACTGTGTCCCGCTGTGTCCCGCTGTGCCCACACTGTGTCCTGTTGTGTCCACAGCTGTGTACCACGCTGTGTAATGCTGTATCCCCGCTGTATCTAAGCTGTTCCTCGCTTTGTCCTGCTGTGTCCCCCGCTGTGTCCCCCGCTGTGTCCCACTGTGTCCTCACTGTGTCCCCTTCTGTGTCCCGCTGTGTCCCCCGCTATGTCCCGCTGTGTCCAGCTGTGTCCCGCTCTGTCCCCGCTTTGTGCCCGCTGTGTCCCGCTGTGTACTCCGTTGTGTCCAGCTGTGTCACCGCTGTGTACCCCGTTGTGTCCCGCTGTGTCCCCGCTGTATCAACGCTGTGTCCCGCTGTGTCCCGCTTTGTCCTCGCTGTGTACCGCTCTGTACCCCTCTGTGTCCCCCGCTGTGTCCCGCTGTGTCCCGCTGTGTACTGCTGTGTCCCCCACTGAGTCCCGCTGTGTCCACCCTGTGTCCCCCGCTTTGTCTCTCTTTGTCCCGCTGTGTCCTCGCTGTGTTCCCCGCTGTGTCCCGCTGTGTCCCCCACTGTGTCCCCCGCTGTGTCCCGCTGTGTCCCGCTGTGTCCCCCGCTTTGTGCCCGCTGTGTCCCGCTGTGTACTCCGTTGTGTCCAGCTGTGTCCCGCTGTGTCCCCCGCTGTGTCCCGCTGTGTCCCATTGTGTCCCGCTCTGTCCCTTCTGTGTCCTCACTGTGTACTCCTTTGTGTCAGGCTGTGTCAACGCTGCGTCTCGCTGTGTCCCCTCTCTGTCTCCGCTGTCCCCCGCTGTGTCCCCCGCTGTGTCCCGCTGTGTCCTGCTGTGTCCCCCGCTGTGTCCTGCTATGTTCCCGCAGTGTCCCCGCTGTGTCCTGCTGTGTCCCACTGTGTCCTCGCTGTGTCCCCCGCTGTGTCCCGTTGTGTCCCCAGCTGTGTACCCCGCTGTGTACCGCTGTGTCCCCGCTGTTTCGATGCTGTGTCTTGCTGTGTCCCACTGTGTCCTCGCTGTGTCCCCCACTGTGTTCTGCTGTGTCACCCGCTGTGTCCCG
>NW_012292808.1:0-7294 GCF_000151885.1 Dipodomys ordii | reverse complement strand
GGGGTACACAGCGGGACATAGCCGGAAACACAGCGCGGACACAGCGGGTACACACTGGGACACAGCGTCAATACAGCGGGGACAGAGAGGGTCACAGCAGGGACACAGCGGGACCCAGCGGGACACAGCGGGGGACCCAGCAAGGACAGAGCGGGATACAGCGGGGGACACAGCGAGGACACAGCGGGGGACACAGCAGGTGACACAGCAGGACACAGCGGGGAACACAGTGAGGACACAGCGGGACACAGCGGGACACAGCGTCGATACAGAGGGGACTCAGCGGAGGACACAGCGGGGGAAACAGCGGGGGAAAAAGTGGGACACCACGGGACACAGTGTGACACAGCAGGACACAGCGGGGACACTGCGGGGACACAGCAGGACAAAGCGGGGGACAGAGCGGGACACAGTGGCACACAGCGGGGGACACAGCGGGGGACAGCTGAGACAGAGATGGGCCACAGCGGGACACAGCGGTGACATAGCTGGACACAGCGGGGTACACAGCGGGACACAGCGGGCACACCGGGGACACAGCGGGACACAGCGGGGAACACAGCGGGACACAGAGGTGGACACAGAGGGGTACACAGCGGGAAACAGCTGGGAACACAGCGGGTCACAGCGGGACACAGCGGGAACACAGCTGGACACAGCGGGGTACACAGTGGGACACAGGGGGCACACAGTGGGGACACAGCGGGGGACACAGCGGGACACAGCGGGTCACAGTGGGGGACACAGTAGGGGACACAGCGGGAGACAGTAGAGGACAGAGAGGGGACACAGCGGCGACACAGAGGGGACGCAGCTGGGGACACAGCGTGGGACAAAATGGGACACCACGGGACACAGTGTTACACAGCGGGACACAGCGGGGACACTGCGGGACACAGCAAGATAAAGCGGGGGACACAGCGGGACACAGCGGGACACAGCGGGGGACAGCGGGGGACACAGCGGGACACAGAGGGCTAACCAGTGAGGACACAGTGGGACACAACAGGGGACACAGCGAGGACACAGCGGGGGACACAGCAGGGGACACAGAGGGACACAGTGGGGGAACACAGCGAGGACACAGCGGGACAAAACGGGACACAGCATCGATACAGCGGGGAGGCAGCGTTACATAGCGTGGTACACACTGTGGACACAACGGGACACAGTGGGGGCACAGCGGGACACAGTGGGACACAGCAGGGAGACAGCAGGGACACAGTGGGGGACACAGCGGGACACAGCGGGTCACACCGGAGAACACAGCGGGACACAGCAGGGGACACAGCAAGGACACAGCGGGTCACAGCGGGACACAGCGTGGGACAAAGCAGGAGACAGCGAGGGATAAAGAGGGGACCCACCTGGACACAGCGGGGTACACAGCGGGACACAGCGGGGGACACAGAAGGGTACACAGTGGGACAAAGCGAGAAACACAGCGAGGTCACACCGGGGGCCAAAGCGGGACAATACTGGACACAGTGTGACACAGTGTGACACAGCGGGGAAACTGCAGGGGCACAGCGGGACAAAGCGGGCGACACAGCGGGACACAGCAGGACACACCGGGAGACACAGCAGGTTACAGCAGGGGACAGAGAGGGGACACAGCGGGAGACACAAAGGGGGACAGCAGGGGACAGAGAGGGGACACAGCGGGACACAGCGGGAACACAGCTGGACACAGCGGGGTACACAGCGGGACACAGGGGGCACACAGTGGGGACACAGCGGGGGACAAAGCGGGACACCGCGGGTCACAGCGGGGGACACAGCGGGACACAACGGGGGACACAGAGGGGTACACAGCGGGACACAGCCGGGAACACAGCGCGGACATAGTGGGACACACCGGGACACAGCGGGACACAGCGGTACACAACGGGACACAGCGGGGGACACAGTGGGACAAAGCGGGGACACAGCAGGACACAGCGGGGACACAGCGTGGGACACAGCGGGGGACACAGCGGGACACATCGAGGAATACATCGAGGACACAGCGGGACTCATCAGGACACAGGGTCGATACAGAGGGGACACAGCGGGACACAGCGGGGTACACAGCTGAGGACACAAGGGGACACAGCGGTGGACACAGCGAGGACACAGCGGGACACAGCGGGGACACTGCGGGAACATAGCGGGACACAGCGGGTACAGAGCGGGACACAGCGGGGTCACAGAGTGGTACAAAGCGGGACACATCGGGAAACAAAGCGAGGTCACAGCGGGGGACAAAGCGGGACAACACGGAACAAAGTGTGACACAGTGGGACACAGCGGGACACAGCGGGGTACACAGAGGGACACAGCGGGCACACAGCGGGGACACAGCGGGACACAACGGGACACAACGGGGACACAGTGGGACACAGCGGCACAAAGCGGCAGACACAGCGGGACACAGCAGGCACACAGCGGGGACACAGCGGGACACAGCGGGACACAGCGGGGACAGAGCGGGACACAGCCGGACAGAGCGGGACACAGCAGGGGACACAGCGGGACACAGTTGGGGACCCAGTGAGGACACAGCGGGACACAGCAGGGGACACAGCGAGGACACAGCGGGGGACACAGCGGGACACAGTGGGGAACACAGCGAGGACACAGCGGGACACAGCGTCGATACAGCGGGGACACAGCGTTACACAGCGTGGTACACAGCTTTGGACACAACGGGACACAGTGGGGGCACAGCCGGACACAGCGGGACACAGCGGTGACACAACGGGAACTTAGCGGGGGACACAGCGTGACACAGCGGGGGACACATTGGGGACACAGCGGGGGACACTGCAGGACACAGTGTGGGACAGAGCATGGGACACAGCGAGACACAGCGGGTACAAAGCTGGACCCAGCGGGGTACACAGAGGGACACAGCAGGGACACAGCGGGGAAACAGCGAGGACACAGCTGCACACAGTGGGGGACACAGCGAGGACAGAGCGGGACACAGCGGGGGACATAGCGGGACATAGCGGGGGACACAGCGGGGACACAGCGGGACACAGCGTGGGACACAGGAAGGACACAGAGGTAAACAGCGGGGGACAGAGCGAGGACACATTGGGACACAGCGGGACTCAGCGGGGGACACAGCAGTACACAGCGGGACACAGCGGGACACAGAGGGGAAAGAGCATGGACACAGCGAGGGACACAGCAAGACACAGCGGGGGACACAGAGGGGTACACAGCGGGACACAGCGGGGTAAAAAGCGAGGCCACAGTGGAACACAGCGTGGTACACAGCGAGGACACAGAGGGACACAGCGGGACACAGTGGGGACAAAGCAGTAGACACAGCGGGACACAATGGCGGACACAGCGGGATACAGCGGGGGACACAGGGAGGACACAGCGGGACCCAGCGGGACCCAGCCTCGATACAGCGGGGACACAGCGGGACACAGCGAGGTACACAGCTGGGGACACAACAGGACACAGCGGGGGACACAGCGAGGACTCAGCGGGACACAGCGGAACTCAGCGGGGGACAAAGCGGGAGACAGCGGGGGACACAGCGAGCACACAGCAGGACACAGCGGCCACACAGAGGGGACTCAGTGGGGGACACAGCGGGGGACAAAGAGGGACACCACGGGACACAGTGAGACACAGCGGGACACAGCAGGACACTGTGGGGACACAGTAGGGCAAAGCGGGGGACACAGCGGAACACAACGGAACAAAGCGGGGGACAGAGCGGAGACAGAGTAAGGCCACAGCGGGACACCTCGGTGACACAGCTGGACACAGCGGGGTACACAGCGGGACACAGCGGGCACACAGCGGGGACACAGCGGGACACAGCGGGACACAGCGGGGACAGAGCGGGACACAGTCGGACACAGCGGGACACAGTGGGGGACACAGCGGGACACAGCGGGGGACACAGCGAAGACACAGCGGGGGACACAGCAGGGGACACAGCGGGACACAGCGGGGAACACAGCGAGGACACAGCGGGACACAGCGGGACACAGCGTCGATACAGAGGGGACTCAGCGGAGAACACAGCGGGGGAAACAGCGGGGGACAAAGTGGGACACCACGGGACACAGTGTGAACCATCGGGACACAGCGGGGACACTGCAGGGACACAGCAGGACAAAGCGGGGGACATAGCGGGACACAGCGGCACACAGCGGGGGACACAGCCGGACACAGCGGGGGAAACAGTGGGGGACACAGTGGGACACGGTGGGACACAGCGGGGGACACATGGGGAACACAGCGGGACACAGCGGGGACACAGCGGGACTCAGCGGGGGACACAGCAGTATACAGCAGGACACAGCGGGGACACAGCAGGGACACAGCGGGGGACACAGCGGGACACAGCGGGGAACACAGCGGGACACAGAGGGGGACACAGAGGGGTACACAGCGGGACACAGCTGGGAACACAGCGGGTCACAGCGGGACACAGCGGGAACACAGCTGGACACAGCGGGGTACACAGTGGGACACAGGGGCACACAGTGGGAACACAGCGGGGGACACAGCGGGACACAGCGGAACACAGCGGGGGACACAACGGGGGACACAGCGGGGGACAGCAGAGGACAGAGAGGGGACACAGCGGCGACACAGAGGGGACGCAGCTGGGGACACAACGTGGGACAAAGTGGGACACCACGGGACACAGTGTTACACAGCCGGACACAGCGGGGACACTGCGGGACACAGCAAGATAAAGCGGGGGACACAGCGGGACACAGCGGGACACAGCTGGGGAAAGCAGGGGACACAGCGGGACACAGTGGGCTACCCAGTGAGGACACAGCGGGACACAACAGGGGACACAGTGAGGACACAGCGGGGGACACAGCGGGACACAGTGGGGAACACAGCGAGGACACAGCAGGACACAATGGGACCCAGCGTCGGTACAGCGGGGAGGCAGCGTTACACAGCGTGTTACACACTGTGGACACAACGGGACACAGTGGGGGCACAGCGGGACACAGTGGGACACAGCGGGGACAAAGCGTGAGACACAGCGAGGGACAGAGAGGGAAACAGCAGGGGACACAGCGAGGAAACAGTGGGACACAGCGGTGACACAGCGGGGACTCAGCGGGGGACACAGTGGGACACAGCGGGGGACACTGCGGGACACAGCGGGGGACACGTCGGGACACAGTGTGGGACAGAGCGTGGGACACAGCGAGACACAGCGGGGACAAAGCTGGACACAGCGGGGTACACAGAGGGACACAGCAGGGACACAGCGGGGAAACAGCGTGACACAAAAGGACACAGCTGGACACAGCGGGGTACACAGCGGGACACAGCTGGCACACAGCGGGGACACAGCGGGATACAGCGGGGACAGAGTCGGACACAGCGGGACACAGCGGGGGACACAGCGGGACACAGCGGGGGACCCAGCGAGGACACAGCGGGACACAGCGGTGGACACAACGGGGGACACAGCGGGACACAGCGGGGAACACAGCGAGGACACAGCGGGACACAGCGGGAAACACTGCGAGGTCACAGCGGGGGACAAAATGGGACAACACGAGACACAGTGTGACAGAGTGGGACACAGCGGGGACACTGCAGGGGCACAGCGGGACAAAGCGGGCGACACAGTGAGACACAGCGGGGGACACAGCGGGGGACAGCAGGGGACAGAGAGGGGACACAGCGGGACACAGCAGGGGACCCAGAGGGGTACACAGCGGGACACAGCCGGAAACACAGCGCGGACACAGCGGGACACACCGGGACACAGCGTCAATACAGCGGGGACAGAGAGGGTCACAGCAGGGACACAGCGGGACACAGCGGGACACAGCGGGGGACACAGTGGGACACAGCGGGGACACAGCGGGACAACAGTGGGACACAGCGGGGGACACAGCGGAACACAGCGTGGGACACAGCGAGGGACTCTGCAGACACAGCAGGACACAGCGGGGACAGAGCGGGACACAATCGGACACAGCGGGACACAGCGGGGGACACAGCGGGACACAGTGGGGGACCGAGCGAGGACATAGCGGGACACAGCGTGGGACACAGTGAGGACACAGCGGTGGACACAACGGGGGACACAGCGGGACACAGCGGGGAACACAGCGAGGACACAGCGGGACACAGCGGGAATCACTGTGAGGTCACAGCGGGGGTCAAAGCGGGACAACACGGGACACAGTGTGACACAGGGGGACACTGCAGGGGCACAGCGGGACACAGTGGGCGACACAGCGAGACACAGCGGGGGACACAGCGGGGGACAGCAGGGGACAGAGAGGGGACACAGCGGGACACAGCGGGGGACACAGAGGGGTACACAGCGGGACACAGCCGGGAACACAGCGCAGACACAGCGGGACACACCGGGACACAGTGTCAATACAGCGGGGACAGAGAGGGTCACAGCAGGGACAAAGTGGGACACAGCGGGACAC
Organism: Dipodomys ordii; assembly: GCF_000151885.1. Taxonomy (NCBI): domain Eukaryota; kingdom Metazoa; phylum Chordata; class Mammalia; order Rodentia; family Heteromyidae; genus Dipodomys; species Dipodomys ordii. The sequence continues at coordinate 854 of NW_012292808.1, read as the reverse complement.
AGCGGGGGACACAGCGGGGACACAGCGCGACACAGCGGGACACAGCGGGGGACACAGCGGAACACAGCGTGGGACAAAGCGAGGACACAGCAGGAAACAGCGGGACACAGCGGCGACACAGCAAGGACACAGCAGGGACGCAGCGGGGACACAGCGGGGACACAGTGGGGGCACAGCGGGACACAGCGGGACACAGTGGGACACAGCGGGGACAAAGCGTGAGACACAGCGGGGTACAGAGCTGGAGACAGCGGGGGACACAGCGAGGACACAGCAGGACACAGCGTTGACACAGCGGGGTCTCAGCGGGGGACACAGCGGGAGACAAAGAGGGACACCAGGGAACACAGCGGGACACAGCAGGAAACAGCAGTGACACTACGGGGACACAGTGGGACACAGCGGGGGACACAGCGGGACACAGAGGGGGACAGAGCGGGACACAGTGGGGGACAGAGCGTGGGTCACAGCGAGACACATCAGGGACAAAGCTGGACACAGCGGGGTACACAGAGGGACACAGCGGGGACGCAGCGGGGAAACAGCGTGACACAGCAGGACACAGCGGGACACAGCGGGGAACACAGCGAGGACACAGCGGGACACAGCGGGAAACACTGCAAGGTCACAGCTGGGGACAAAACGGGACAACACGGGACACAGTGTGACAGAGTGGGACACAGCGGCGACACTGCAGGGGCACAGCGGGACAAAGCGGGCGACACAGGGAGACACAGCGGGGGACACAGCGGGGGACAGCAGGGGACAGAGAGGGGACACAGCGGGACACAGAAGGGGACACAGAGGGGTACACAGCGGGACACAGCCGGAAACACAGCGCGGACACAGCAGTG
>NW_012292807.1:0-1936 GCF_000151885.1 Dipodomys ordii | reverse complement strand
CGAGAGGCAGGAGAAGCAGAAGCAGGAGAAGCAGAAGCAGAAGTAACTGAAGAAGAAGAAGCAGAAGCAGAATGAGAAGGAGAAACAGAAGGAAAAGCAGAAAGAGAAGCAGAAGAAGTAGGAAAAGCAGAAGCAGAAGAAAGAGAAGAAGAAGGAGAAGAAGAAGAAGAAGAAGCAGAAGAAGAAGAAGAAGAAGAAGAAGAAGAAGAAGAAGAAGAAGAAGAAGAACGAGAAGAAGGAGAAGAAGAAGGAGAAGAAGAAGAAGAAGGAGGAGGAGGAGGAGGAGGAGGAGGAGGAGGAGGAGAAGGAGAAGCATATGGAGAAGCAGGAAAATCAGAAGAAGCAGAAGTTTGAAGCAGAAAGAGAAGAAGAAGAAGGAGAAGCAGAAGTAGAATCAGAAGAAACAGAAGAAGAAGAAGCAGAAAAACCAGAAGCAAAAGAAACAGAAGAAGGAGAAGATCAGAAGCAGAAGCAGAAGGAGAAGCAGAAGCAGAAGGAGAAGGAGAAAGAGAAGCAGGAGAAGCAGAAGAAGGAGAAGCAGAAGAAACAGGAGAAGCCGAAGAAGCAGAAGCAGAATCTGAAGCAGAAGGAGAAACAGAAGAAGCACAATCAGAAGCAGAAGCAGAAGAAACAGAAAGTAGAAGCAGAAGCAGCCGGAGAACTAGAAGGAGAAGGCTAAAGAGAAGGTTAGGAGTAGGAGAAGCAAAAGGATAAGCAGAAGTAGAAAGAGACGCAGAAAGAGAAGCAGCACGAAAAGTAGGAGAAGCAGGAGAAGCAGAAGCAGGAGAAGCAGAAGAAACAGAAGACGCAGAAGCAGAATGAGAAGCAGAAGGAGAATTTGAAGCAGAAGCAAAAGGAGAAGAAGAAGCAGAAGGAGAAGCAGACGAAGGAGAAGGAGAAGAGAAGCAGAAAGAGAAGCAGAAAGAGAAGCAGAACGATAAGCAGGAGAGGCAGAAGCAGAAGAAACAGAAGAAGGAGAAGAAGCAGAAGCAGAAGGAGAAACAGAAACAGAAGGAAAAGCAGAAAGAGAAGCAGGAGAAGCAGAAGCAGAAGAAGCAGAATCAGAACCTGAATCAGAAGGAGAAGCAGGAGAAGCAGAAGAAGCAGAATCTGGAGAAGCAGAAGGAGAAGCAGAAGCAGAAAGCGAAGCAAAAGCAGAAGGAGAAGTAGAAGAAACAGAAGAAGCAGAGGCAGTAGCAGAAGAAGCAGAAGATGCAGAAGCAGAAGGAGAAGCAGAAGGAAAAGCAGAAGAACGAGAAGGAGAACGAGAAGGAGAAGGAGAAACAGAAAGAGAAGCAGAAAGAGAAGCAGAAGAAGGAGCAGGAGAAGGAAAAGCAGTAGGAGAAGCAGAAAGAGCAGCAGAAGGAGAAGCAGGAGATGCAGAAACAGGAGAAGCAAAAGCAGAAGTAAAAGGAGAAGGACAAGAAGCAGAAGCAGAAGGAGAAGCAGAAACAAAAGGAGAAGCAGAAAGAGAAGGAGGGGAAGCAGAAGAAGCAGAAGCAGGAGAAGCATAAGCAGAAGAAACAGGAGAAGCCGAAGAAGCAGAAGCAGAATCTGAAGCAGGAGAAACAGAAGAAGCACAATCTGAAACAGAAGCAGAAGAAACAGAAATCGTAGAATAAGCAGAAGCAGAAGCAGCAGGAGAAGCAGAAGAAGAAGACGGAGAAGGCGAAAGAGAAGGATTAGGAATAGGAGAAGCAAAAGGATAAGCAGATGCAGAAAGAGACGCAGGAGGAGAAGCAGCATGAGAAGTAGGAGAAGCTGGAGAAGCAGAAGCAGAAGAAACAGAAGACGCAGAAGCAGAATGAGAAGCAGAAGGAGAAATTGAAGCGGAAGCGAAGGAGAAGCAGAAGCAGAAGGAGAAGTAGAAGCAGAAAGAGAACAGAACGAGAAGCAGGAAAAGCAGAAGCAGGAGAATAAGAAACAGAAGAAATGA
>NW_012292806.1:0-3175 GCF_000151885.1 Dipodomys ordii | reverse complement strand
TCAGGAAGAGGAGAAGGAGAAGAAGGAGAAGGAGAACAAGAAGAAGAAGAATTAGAAGAATTAGAAGAAGAGGAAGAAGAAGAAGAAGAAGAAGAAGAAGAAGAAGAAGAAGAAGAAGAAGAAGAAGAAGAAGAAGAAGAAGAAGAAGGAGGAGGAGGAGAAGAAGAAGAAGGAGAAGGAGAAAGAGAAAGAGAAGAAGGAGAACGAGAAGAAGAAGGAGAAGAAGAAGAAGAAGATGAAGAAAAAGAAGAAGAAAAAGAAGGAGAAGAAGAATCAGGAGACGAAGAAGAAGAAGAAGAAAACAAGAAGAAGAAGAAGAAGAAGAAGAAGAAGAAGAAGAAGAAGAAGAAGAAGAAGAAGAAGAAGAAGAAGAAGAAGAAGAAGAAGAAGAAGAAGAAGAAGAAGAAGAAGAAGGAGACGAAGAAGGAGAAGAAGAAGAAGAACAAGAACAAGAAGAAGGAGAAGGAGAAGGAGGAGTAGCAGAAGCAGAAGGGGAAGAAGAAGGAGTAGCAGACGAAGAATGAGAAGCAGAAACAGAAGCAGGAGAAGCACAAAAAGCAGATGTAAGAGAAACAGAAACAGAAGAAACATAAGAAGCAGAAGCAAAAGCAGAAGGAGAAGCAAGAAAAACAGAAGTAGTCGAGGTAGAAGGAGAAGCAGAAGGAGGAGATGGAGAAGGATAATGAGACGCAGAAGCAGAAGAATAAGCAGAACAAGAAGCAGAAGGAGAAACAGAAACAGATGGAGATGCAGTGGAAGCAGGAGAAGCAGAAGAAGCAGAAGCAGAAGCAGAAGGAGAAACAGAAATATTAGAAGGAGAAGCAGAAGGAGAAGCAGAAGGAGAAGCAGAAGCAGAAATAGAATCAAAAGCAGAAGGTGAAGCAGAAGAAACAGAAGAAACAGAAGCAGTAGCAGATGAAGCAGAAGCAGAAGGAGAAGCAGAAGAAAAAGCAGAAGAACCGGAAGGAGAAGGAGAAGCAGAAGTAGAACAAGGAGAAGCAGGAAAAGAAGAAGAAGCAGAAGCAGAAGGAGAATCAGAGTGACAAGCAGAAGAAGAAGGAGAAGCAGAAGCAGAAGAAGCAGCAGCAGGAGAAGCAGAAGGAGATGCAGAAGGAGAAGCTGGAGAAGCAAAAGAAGCAGAAGCAGAAGGAGAAGCAGTAGGAGAAGCAGAATGAGAAGGAGGAGAAGCAGAAGCCGAAGGAGAAGAAGAAGGAGAAGCAGAAGGAGAAGCAGAAGAAGAATGAGAAGCCGAAAAAGAAGCAGGAGAAGCACAAGTAGCAGAAACAAGAGAAGTAGAAACAGAAGAAGCACAAGAAGCAGAAGCAAAATCAGAAGGAGAAGCAGGAGAAGCTAAGACGCAGAAGAAGCAGAAGCAGAAGGAGAAGTAGAAGAAGGAGAAGGAGAAGCAGAAGCAGAAGGGGGAGAAGAAGCAGAAAGAGAAGCAGAAACAGAAGGAGAAACAGAAGGAGAAGCAGAAATAGAAGAAGAAGGAGAAGCAGGAAAAGCAGAAGAAGCAGAAGCAGAAGGAGAATCTGAGGGACAAGCAGAAGAAGAAGGAGAAGCAGAAGCAGGAGAAGCAGCAGCAGGAGAAGCAGAAGGAGAAGCAGAAGAAGAATGAGAAGCAGAAACAGAAGCAGGAGAAGCACAAGAAGCGGAAGCAAGAGAAGCAGAAACAGAAGAACCAGAAGAAGCAGAAGAAGCAGAAGCAAAATTAGAAGGAGAAGCAGGAGAAGCTAAGACGCAGAAGCAGAAGGAGAAGCAGAAGGAGAAGTAGAAGAAGGAGAAGCAGAAGGAGGAGTAGAAGCAGAAAGAGAAGCAGAAACAGAAGGAGAAGAAGAAGGTCAAGGAGGAGAATCAGAAGAAGCAGAAGCAGAAGAAGGAGAAGCAGAAGTAGAAGCTGGAGAAGAAGAAGAAGCAGGAGAAGCAGAAGCAGAAGAAACTGAAGGAGAAGAGCAGAAGCAGATGCAGAAGGAGAAGCAGAAGCAGAAGGAGAAGCAGAAAGAGAAGCAGGAGAAGCAGAAGAAGCAGAAGCAGTAGAAGCAGAAGCAGAAACCGAAGAAAGAGAAGCAGAACCTGAAGCAGAAGGAGAAGCAGAAGAAGCAGAATCTGGAGAAGCAGAAAGAGAAGCAAAAGTAGAAGGAGAAGCAGAAGGAGGAACAGAAGAAACAGAAGAAGCAGAAGCAGAAGGAGAAGGAGAAGCCGAAGGAAAAGCAGACCGAGAATTAGAAGGAGAAACAGAAGGAGAAGCAGAAGGAGAAGCAGGAAAAGCAGAAGTAGCAGAGGCAGAAGGAGAAGCAGAAGAAGCAGAAGCATAAAGAGAAGCAGAAGAAGCAGAAGCAGGAGAAGCAGAAGCAGAAGAAAAAGAAGAAGCATAAGAAGCAGAAGCAGAAGCAGAGTGAGAAGCAGAAGAAGGAGAAAGAAAAGGAGCAGCAGAAGGAGAAACAGAAGCAGAAAGTTAAGCAGAAACAGAAGGAGAAGAAGAAGGAGAAGCAGGAAAATCAGAAGAAGCAGAAGCAGAAAGAGAAGCAGAAGTCGGAGAAGGAGAAGAAGAAGTAGAAGCAGGAAAAGCAGAAGAAGAAGAAGCAGGAGAAGCAGAAGCAGAAGAAACAGAAGAAGCCGAAGGAGCAGAAGCAGAAACTGAAGCAGAAGGAGAAGCAGAAGAAGCAGAAGCTGAAGCAGAAGCAGAAGAAACAGAAAACGCAGAAGAAGCAGATGCAGAAGCAGCAGGAGAAGAAGGAGAAGAAGAAAGAGAAGGATTAGGAGTAGGGGAAGCAGAAGGATAAGCAGAAGCAGAAAGAGAAGCAGGAGAAGCAGAAGAAGCAGAAGCAGAAGGAGAAGCAGTAGGAAAAAGTGAAGGAGGAGAAGCAGAAGCAGAAGAAGAAGAAGGAGAAGGAGAAAGAGAAAGGAAAGAAGGAGAAGGAGAAGAAGGAGAAGGAGAACAAGAAGAAGAAGAATTAGAAGATGAAGAAGGAGAAGCAGACGAGAAGCACGAGAAGAAGAACGAGAATGAGAAAGAGAAGGATTATGAGTATGGGAATCAGAACGTTAAGCAGAGAGAAGAGAAGCAGAGAGCAGATGAATGAGAAGCAGAGAGAGCAGAATGAGAGCAGAGAAGAGAATTGAGCAGAGTAGACGAGAGCAGCAGTAAAGGAGGAGCAGAGAAGGAAAGTAGAAG
>NW_012292804.1:0-1083 GCF_000151885.1 Dipodomys ordii | reverse complement strand
ATTTTTATCTTTTTGATGTTTTTGTTGTAGGTTTATCTTCTTGGTGATGCAGATTGTGCTGTGTAGGTGTATCAGGTGATTCTGAAACATGAGAAGCATAAGCTGAACACTCAGGAGAAGGTCAAGAAGCAGAAGCAGAAGCTGAACTTTAAGCAGTAGGAGTAGCAGTAGAAGCTAATAGAAGCTGTATCTGGAGAAGCAGAATGAGATGCAGAAGCGGAAAGAGAATCATAAGCTGAAGGAGAAAGCAGATGAAACAGATGATCAGAAGCAGTAGCAGTTGCAGCAGTAGGAGAAGCAGAAGGAAAAGCAGAAGACGAGAAGGAGAAGGAAAAACAGAAGGAGAAGCTGAAAGAGAATCAGAAGGAGAAGCAGAAGAAGCAGGAGGAGAAGGAGAAGCAGAAGAAGAAACATAAGGACAAGCACAAGCAGAAGGAGATGCAGAAGGAGAAGCAGGAGAAGCAGAAGAAGCAGAAGCAGAAGAAGAAGTAGAAGCAGGAGAAGGAGAAAGAAGAGCAGCAGAAGCAATATGAGAAGCAGAAGGAGAAGCAGAAGCAGAATGAGAAGCAGAAAGAGAAGCAGTAGAAGCAGAAGAAGCAGGAAGAGCAGAAGCAGAAGAAAGAGAAGAAGAAGAAGAAGAAGAAGAAGAAGAAGAAGAAGAAGAAGAAGAAGAAGAAGAAGAAGAAGAAGAAGAAGAAGAAGAAGAAGAAGAAGAAGAAGAAGAAGGAGAAGGAGAAGCATAAGGAGAAGCATAAGGAGAAGCATAAGGAGAAGCAGTAGAAGCAGAAGAAGCAGAAGCAGGAGAAGCAGAAGCAGAAGAAAAGGAATAAGCATAAGAAGCAGAATCAGAGGAAGAAGCAGTAGGAACAGGAGAAGGAGAAGCAGAAGGAGAATCAGAAGGAGAAGAAGGAGAAGCAGAAGCAGAAGAAGTAGCAGAAGGAGAAGCAGAAGAAGATGCAGAAGGAGAAGCAGGAGAAGCAGAAGAAGCAGAAGCAGAAGGAGAAGCAGAAGTAGGAGAAAAAGAAGGAGAAGGAAGGGCAGCAGAAGCAATAGGAGAAGCAGAAGGAGAAGCAGAACCAGAAT
>NW_012292803.1:0-7298 GCF_000151885.1 Dipodomys ordii | reverse complement strand
TCGCTGTGTCCCCCGCTGAGTCCCCGCTGTGTCACCGCTGTGTCCCGCTGTGTCCTCGCTTTGTCCCCCGCTGTCTCCCGCTCTGTCCCCCGCTGTGTCTCATGCTTTGTCCCCGCTGTGTCCCACTGTGTCCCGCTGTGTCCCGCTGTGCCCCCACTGTGTCCCGTTGTGTCCACAGCTGTTTACCACGCTGTGTAACGCTGTGTCCCCGCTGTATCGACGCTGTGTCCCGCTGGGTCCCGCTGTGTCCTCGCTGTGTTCCCAGCTGTGTCCCGCTGTGTCCCCCACTGTGTCCCGCTTTGTCCCCGCTGTGTCCCCCGCTGTGTCTCGCTGTGTCCCCGCAGGGTCACCGCTGTGTCCCCTCTGGGTCCCGCTGTGTCCTCGCTTTGTCCCCCGCTGTGTCCCGCTGTGTCCCACTGTGTCCCGTGGTGTACCGCTTTGTCCCCCGCTGTGTCCCCCGCTGAGTCTCGCTGTGTTCCCCGCTGTGTCCCGCTGTGTCCCCCACTGTGTCCCCCGCTGTCCTCGCTGTGTCCCCCGCTGAGTCCCGCTGTGTCCTCGCTGTGTCCCCTGCTGTGTCCCGCTGTGTCCCGATGTGTTCTGCTCTGTCCCCGCTGTGTCCCCGCTGTGTTCCGCTGTGTCCCGCTTTGTCCCCCACTGTGTCCCGCTGTGTCCCCGCAGTGTCCCCACTGTGTCCCGCTGTGTCCCACTGTGTCCCGTGGTGTCCCCCTTTGTCCCCCGCTGTGTCCCGCGCTGAGCCTCGCTGTGTCCCCACTGTGTCCTCTCTGTGTCCCCTGCTGTGTCCTGCTGTGTACCCCGCTGTGTCCAACCGTGTCAACTGCTGTGTCCCCGCTGTGTCCCGCTGTGTCTCGCTGTGTCCCGCTGTGTCCTCGCTGTGTTCACGCTGTGTTCCGGTGTGTCCTCGCTGTGTCACCCGCTGTGTCCCATTGTGTCCCCAGATGTGTACCCGGCTGTGTACCGCTGTGTCCCCGCTGTATCGACGCTGTGTCCCGCTGTGTCCCGCTGTGCCCCCGCTGTGTCGCCTGCTGTATCCCGCTGTGTCCCCCGCTGTGACACCGCTGTGTCCCGCTGTGTCCTCGCTGTGTCCCCCGCTGTCTCCCGCTCTGTCACCTGCTGTGTCTCACACTTTGTCCCCGCTATGTCCCACTGTGTCCCGCTGTGTCCCACTGTGCCCCCACTGTGTCCCGTTGTGTCCACAGCTGTGTACCACGCTGTGTAACGCTGTGTCCCGGCTGTATCAAGGCTGTGTCCCGCTGGGTCCCGCTGTGTCCTCGCTGTGTTCCCCGCTGTGTCCCGCTATGTCCCCCGCTGGGTCCTGCTGTGTGCCCCGCTGTGTCCCGCTGTGTCCCGCTCGGTCCCTGCTGTGTCCCCCTGTGTCCCGCTGTGTCCCTCGCTGTCTCCCGCTCTGTCCCCTGCTGTGTCTCATGCTTTGTCCCCGCTCTGTCCCACTGTGTCCCGCTGTGTCCCGCTGTGCCCCCACTGTGTCCAGTTGTGTCCACAGCTGTGTACAACGCTGTGTAACGCTGTGTCCCCGCTGTATCGACGCTGTGTCCCGCTGTGTCCCTCTGTGACCTCGCTGTGTTCCCGGCTGTGTCCCGCTGTGTCCCCCGCTGTGTGCCCAGCTGTGTCCTCGCTCTGTCCCCCACTGTGTCCCGCTGTGTCCTCGCTGGGTCCCCCGCTGTGTCCCGCTGTGTCCCCTGCTCTGTCCCGCTGTGTCCCGCTCGGTCCCTGCTGTGTCCCGCTGTGTCCCTATGTGTCTCCACTGTGTGCCCGCTGTGTCGAGCTGTGTACTCTGTTGTGTCCAGCTGTGTCACCGCTGTTTCCCGCTGTGTCCCCTCTCTGTCTCCGCTGTCCCCCGCTGTGTTCCCTGCTGTGTCCCGCTGTGTCCTGATGTTCCTCCGCTTTGTCCCGCTGTGTCCCCGGAGTGTCCCCGCTGTGTCCCGCTGTGTCACACTGTGTACCCCGCTGTGTCCAGCTTTGTCCCCGCTGTGTCTCGCTATGTCCCACGCTCTGTCCCCCGCTGTGTCCCGCTGTGTCCCCCGCTGTGTCCCACTGTGTCCCGTTGTGTCCCCGCTGTGTCCCGCTGTGTCCCGCTGTGTCCTCGCTGTGTCCCCCACAGTGTCCCGTTGTGTCCACAGCTGTGTACCACGCTGTGTAACGCTGTGTCCCCGCTGTATCGACGCTGTGTCCCGCTGTGTCCCGCTGTGTCCTTGCTGGGTCCCCCGCTGTGTCCCACTGTGTCCCCCGCTGTGTCCCGCTCTGTCCCGCTCTGTCCCTGTTGTGTCCCGCTGTGTCCTGCTGTGTCCTCGCTGTGTCCCCCGCTGTCTCCCGCTCTGTCCCCCGCTACGTCTCACGATTTGTCCTCGCTGTGTCCCACTGTGTCCCGCTCTGCCCCCACTGTGTCCCGTTGTGTCCACAGATGTGAACCACACTGTGTAACGCTGTATCCCCGCTGTATCGACGCTGTGTCCCGCTGGGTCCCGCTGTGTTCTCGCTGTGTTCCCCGCTGTGTCCCGCAGTGTCCCCCGCTGTGTCCCCCGCTATTTCCTCGCTGTGTCCCCCGCTGTGTCCCGCTGTGTCCTGCTCTGTCCCGCTCTGTCCCTGCTGTGTGCCGCTGTGCCCTGCTGTGTCCTCGCTGTGTCCCCCGCTGTCTCCCGCTCTGTCCCCCGCTGTGTCTCACGATTTGTCCTCGCTGTGTCCCACCGTGTCCCGCTCTGTCCCGCTGTGCCCCCACTGCGTGCCCTTGTGTCCACAGATTTGTACCACACTGTGTAACGCTGTATCCCCGCAAGTATCGACGCTGGGTCCCGCTGGGTCCCGCTTTGTCCTCGCCGTGTTCCCTGCTGTGTCCCGCTGTGTCCTGCTGTGTCCTCGCTGTGTCCCCCGCTGTCTCCCGCTCTGTCCCCCGCTTCGTCTCACGATTTGTCCTCACTGTTATCCCACTGTGTCCCGCTGTGTCCCGCTGTGCCCCCACTGTGTCCCATTGTGTCCACAGATGTGTACCACGCTGTGTAAGGCTGTATCCCAGCTGTATCGAAACTGTGTCCCGCTGGGTCCCGCTGGGTCCTCGCTGGGTCCACCGCTGTGTCCCACTGTTTCCACCGCTGTGTCCCGCTGTGTCCCCCGTTCTCTCCCCCTGTGTCCACCGCTGTGTCCCGCTGTTTCCCCCGCTGTGTCCCGCTGTGTCCTCGCTGTGTCCCCCGCTGTCTCCCGCTCTGTCACCCGCTGTGTCTCACGCTTTGTCCCCGCTGTGTCCCACTGTGTTCCGCTGTGTCCCGCTGTGCCCCCACTGTGTCCCGTTGTGTCCACAGCTGTGTACCACGCTGTGTAACGCTGTGTCCCCGCTGTATCGACGCTGTGTCCCGCTGTGTCCCTCAGTGTCCCCCGCTGTGTCCCCCGCTGTGTCCTCGCTGTGTTCCCCACTGTGTCCCGCTGTGTCCTCGCTGGGTCCCCCGCTGTGTCACGCTGTGTCCCCCGCTGTGTCCCGCTGTGTCCCGCTCTGTCCCTGCTGTGTCCCGCTGTGTCCTGCTGTGTCCTCGCTGTGTCCCCCGCTGTCTCCCGCTCTGTCCCCCGCTACTTCTCAGGATTTGTCCTCGCTGTGTCCCACTGTGTCCCGCTCTGCCCCCACTGTGTCCCGTTGTGTCCACAGATGTGAAACACTCTGTGTAACGCTGTATCCCCGCTGTATCGACGCTGTGTCCCGCTGTGTCCCGCTGTGTCCTCGCTGTGTTCCCCGCTGTGTCCCGCAGTGTCCCCCGCTGTGTCCCCCGCTGTGTCCTCGCTGTATCCCCCACTGTGTCCCGCTGTGTCCTCGCTGGGTCCTCCGCTGTGTCCCGCTGTGTCCCCCGCTGTGTCCCGCTGTGTCCTGCTATGTCCCGCTCTGTCCCTGCTATGTCCCGCTGTGTACTGCTGTGTCCTCGCTGTGTCCCCCGCTGTCTCCCGCTCTGTCCCCCACTGTGTCTCACGATTTGTCCTCGCTGTGTCCCACTGTGTCCCGCTCTGGCCCGCTCTGCCCCCACTGCGTCCCGTTGTGTCCACAGATGTATACCACGCTGTGTAAGGCTGTATTCCATCTGTTTCAACGCTGTGTCCCGCTGGGTCCCGCTGGGTCCTCGCTGGGTTCACCGCTGTGTCCCGCTGTTTCCACCGCTGTGTCCCGCTGTGTCCCCCGCTCTCTCCCCCTGTGTCCACCGCTGTGTCCCGCTGTTTCCCCCGCTATGTCCCGCTGTGCCCTCGCTGTGTCCCCCGTTGTCTTCCGCTCTGTCCCCCGCTGTGTCTCATGCTTTGTCCCCGCTGTGTCCCACTGTGTTCCGCTGTGTCCCGCTGTGCCCCCACTGTGTCCCGTTGTGTCCACAGCTGTGTACCACGCTGTGTAACGCTGTGTCCCCGCAGTATCGACGCTGTGTCCCGCTGTGTCCTCGCTGGGTTCCCCACTGTGTCCCGCTGTGTCCCTCGCTGTGTCCCGCTCTGTCCCGCTCTGTCCCTGCTGTGTCCCGCTGTGTCCTGCTGTGTCCTCGCTGTGTCCCCCGCTGTCTCCCGCTCTGTCCCCCGCTATGTCTCACGACTTGTCCTCGCTGTGTCCCACTGTGTCCTGCTGTGCCCCCACTGTGTCCCGTTGTGTCCACATATGTGTACCACGCTGTGTAACGCTGTATTCTGGCTGTATCGACGCTGTGTCCCGCTGTGTCCCGCTGTGTCCTCACTGTGTTCCACACTGTGTCCCGCAGTGTCCACCGCTGTGTACCCCGCTCTGTCCTCGCTGTGTCTCCCGCTGTGTCCCGCTGTGTCCTCGCTGGGTCCTCCGCTGTGTCCCGCTGTGTCCCCCGCTGTGTCCAGCTGTGTCCTCGCTGGGTACCCCGCTGTGTCCTCGCTGGGTCCCCCGCTGTGTCCAGCTGTGTCCTCGCTGTGTCCCCCGCTGTGTCCCGCTGTGTCCTCTCTGGGTCCCCCGCTGTGTCCCGCTGTGTCCCGCTGTGTCCCGCTCTGTCCCTGCTGTGTCCCGCTGTGTCCTGCTGTGTCTTCGATGTGTCCCCCGCTGTCTCCCGCTCTGTCCCCTGCTTCGTCTCACGATTTGTCCTCGCTGTGTCCCACTGTGTCCCCCTGTGTCCCGCTGTGCCCCCACTGTGTCCCGTTATGTCCACATATGTGTACCACACTGTGTAACGCTGTATCCCCGCTGTATCGACACTGTGTCCCGCTGTGTCCTCGCTGTGTTCCCCGCTGTGTCCCGCTCTGTCCCTGCTGTGTGCCGCTGTGCCCTGCTGTGTCCTCCCTGTGTCCCCCGCTGTCTCCCGCTCTGTCCCCCGCTGTATCTCACGATTTGTCTTCGCTTTGTCCCACGTGTCCCGCTGTGTCCCGCTGTGCCCCCACTGTGTCCTCTTGTGTCCACAGATGTGTACCACACTGTGTAACGCTGTATCCCCGCTGTATCGACGCTGTGTCCCGCTGGGTCCTGCTGTGTCCTCGCTGTGTTCCCTGCTGTGTCCCGCTGTGTCCCCCGGTGTTTCCCCCACTGTTTTCCTGTCTGTGTCACCCGCTTTGTCCTGCTGTGTCCTCGCGGGGCCCCCCGCTGTTTCCCGCTGGGTACCCCGCTGTGTCCCGCTGTGTCCCCTGCTGTGTACCCTGCTTTGTCCCGCTGTGTTCCCCGCTGTGTCCTGCTGTGTCCCCCGCTGTGTCCCGCTGTGTCCTCGCTGTGTCGCGCTCTGTCTCCCCCTTGTCCCCGCTGTGTCCCGCGCTGTCCCGTGGTGTCCCGCTTTGTCCCCCGCTGTGTCCGCCGCTGAGTCCCCGCTGTGTCCCCGCTGTGTCCCGCTCTGTCCTCCCTGTGTCCCCCGCTGTGTCCCGCTGTGTCCCCTGCTGTGTCCTGCTGTGTCTACTGCTGTGTTCCTGCTGTGTCCAGCTGTGTCCCGCTGTGTCCCCCTGTGTCCTCACTGTGTCCCACGCTGTGTTGCGCTGAGTACTTGCTGTGTCCCCCGATGTGTCCCGTTGTGTCCCCAGCCGTGTACCCCGCTGTGGCCCACTCTGACCCCGCTGTATCGACGCTGTGTCCCGCTGGGTCCCGCTGTGTCCTCGCTGTGTCCACCGCTGTGTCCCGCTGTGTCCCCGCTGTGTCCCGCTTTTCCCCCCACTGTGTCCCGCTGTGTCCTCGCTGTGTCCCCCACTGTGTCCCGCTGTGTCCCCCGCTGTGTCCTGATGTGTCCCGCTTTGTCCCGCTGTGTCCCTGATGTGACCCTCAGTGTCCCGGTGTGTCCCCGCTGTGGCCCCGCTGTGTCTGGCTGTGTATACCCCGCTTTGTCCAGCTTTGTCCCCGCTGGGTCCCGCTGTGTCCTCGCTGTGGTCCCTGTTGTGTCCCGCTCTGTCCCCCGCTGTGTCCCCCGCTGTGTCCTGCTGTGTCCCATGCTGTGTCCCGTTTTGTCCCGCTGTGTCCCTCGCTGTGTCCCTGCTGTGTCCCTGCTGTGTCCCGCTGTGTCCCGCTGTGTCCTGTTGTGTCCCACTGTGACCCTGCTGAGTCCCCCTATGTCCCGCTGTGTCCCGCTGTGTCGTCGCTCTGTCCCCCGCTGTGTCGCCCGCTGTGACCTGCTGTGTCCCGCTTTGTCCCGCTGTGTCCCCGCTGTGCGCCCGCTCTGTCCCGCTGAGTACACCGCTGTGTCCAACTGTGTCCCCGCTGTGTCCCGCTGTGTCCCCTCTCTCTCCCCTGCTGTCCCCCGCTGTGTCCCCCGCTGTGTCCTGCTGTGTCCCGCTGTGTCCCTGTGTGTGTTCTCCTGTGTCCATGCAGTGTCCCCGCTGTGTCTCGCTGTGTCACACTGTGTCCCGTGGTGTCCGGCTTTGTCACCCGCTGTGTCCCCCGCTGAGTCCGGCTGTTTCCCTGCTGTGTCCCAATGTGTCCTCGCTGTGTCCCCCGCTGTGTCCCGCAGTGTCCCCCCTGTGTCCCCCGCTGTGTCCCGCTGTGTCCCGCTTTGTCCCCTGCTATGTACCCTGCTGTGTCCCGCTGTGTCCCCCGCTGTGTCCCGCTGTGTCCCCTGCTGTGTCCCGCTGTGTCTACTGCTGTGTTCCTGCTGTGTCCAGCTGTGTCCCGCTGTGTCCCCCTGTGTCCTCACTGTGTCCCACTCTGTGTTCCGCTGAGTACTTGCTGTGTCCCCCGATGTGTCCCGTTGTGTCCCCAGCCGTGTACCCCGCTGTGGCCCACTCTGACCCCGCTGTATCGACGCTGTGTCCCGCTGGGTCCCGCTGTGTCCTCGCTGTGTCCACCGCTGTGTCCCGCTGTGTCCCCGCTGTGTCCCGCTTTT
>NW_012292802.1:0-7298 GCF_000151885.1 Dipodomys ordii | reverse complement strand
GGAGAAGCAGAAGGAGAAGCCGAAAAAGAAGCAGGTAAAGCAGAAGAAGAAGAAGCAGAAGGAGAAGCAGAAGAAGGAGAAGGAGAAGCAGAAGCAGAAGAAGATGCAGAAGGAGAAGCAGAAGAAGCAGAAGCAGAAGGAGAAGCAGGAAAAGCAGAAGAAGCAGAAGCAAAAGGTGAAGCAAAAGAAGGAGAAGGAGAAGCAGAGGCAGAAGAAGAAGCATAAGGACAAGCACAAGCAGAAGGAGATGCAGAAGGAGAAGCAGGAGAAGCAGAAGAAGCAGAAGCTGAAGGAGAAGCAGAAGTAGGAGAAGGAGAAGGAGGAGAAGCAGAAGCATAAGGACAAGCAGAAGCAGAATGAGAAGCAGAAAGAGAAGCAGGAGGAGGACAAGAAGCACAAGCCAGAGAAGCCGAAAGAGAAGAAGCAGAAACAGAAGCAGAAGGAGAAGCAGAAGGAGAAGCAGCAGAAGAAGTAGAACAAGAAATTCAGGCACGAGAAACAGAAGAAGCAGAAGCAGAAGGAGAAGCAAAAAGAGAACCAGAAGGAGAATTAGAAAAAGCAGCAGAAGAAGCAGAAAAACAAGCAGGAGAAGCAGAAGCAGAAAGAGAAGTAGAAGCAGAAGAAGCAGAAGAAGAAGCAGTAGAAGCATAAGAAGCAGAAGCAGGAAAAGGAGAACCAGAAGAAAAAGAAGACGCATAAGAAGCAGAAGCAGAAAGAGAAGCAGAAATAGAAGGAGAAGAAGAAGGAGAAGTTGGAGAATCAGAAGAAGCAGAAGCAGAAAGAGAAGCAGAAGAAGGAGAAGGAGAAGCAGAAGGAGAAGGACAAGCAGGAGAAGCAGAAGAAGCAGAAGCGGGAGAAGCAGAAGAAGAAGAAGAAACAGAAGAAGGAGAAGGAGCAGAAGGAGAAGCAGAAGCAGAAGGAGAAGCAGAAAGAGAAGCAGAAGAAGCAGAAGAAGCAGTAACAGGTGAAGCAGAAGCAGAAGAAACAGAAGAAGCAGAAGAAACAGAAGACGCAGAAGCAGAAGGAGAAGCAGAAGCAGCAGAAGCTGGAAAAGCAGAAGCAGAAGAAACCGAACAAGCAGAAGAAGCAGAAGCAGAACGAGAAGCAGAAGAAGAGGGAGAAAGACAAGGATTAGGAGTAGGAGGAGTAGAAGCAGAATAAGAAGCAGAAAGAGAAGCAGAAGGAGATGCAGAAGGAGAAACAAAAGAAGCAGAAGCAGGAGAAGCAGAAGCAGAAGCAGAATGAGAAGCACAAGAAGGAGAAATTGAAGGAGAAGGAGAAGGAGACGGAGAAGCAGAAGGAGAAGTAGGAGAAGCAGAAGAAGAAGAAGCAGGAGAAGCAGAAACAGAAGGAGAAGAGCAGAAGCAGAAGGAGAAGCAGAAGGAGAAGCAGAAGAAGCAGAAGCTGAAGCAGAAGAAGAAGAAACAGAAAAAGCAGAAGAAGCAGAGGAAGAAGCAGCAGGAGAAGCAGAAGAAGAAGAAGAAGGAGAAGGAGAAAGAGAAGGATTAGGTGTAGGAGAAACAGAAGCATAAGCAGAAGCAGAAAGAGAAGGAGAAGGAGAAGCAGGAGAAGCAGAAGGAGCAGAAGCAGGAGAAGCGAAGCAGAATGAAAAGCAGAAGAAGGAGAAATTGAAACAGAAGAAGATGCAGAAGGAGAAGCAGAAGCAGAAGTAGAACAGAAGAAGGAGAAGCAGAAGGAGAAGCATAAAGAGAAACAGAAGGAGAAGCAGAAAGAGAAGCAGAAGAAACAGAAGAAGCAGAAGCAGAAGCAGTAGCAGAAGTAGCTGAAGATGCAGAAGCAGATAGAGAAGCAGCAGGAATAGCAGAATAACGAGAAGGAGAAACAGAAGGAGAAGAAGAATGAGAAGCAGAAGGAGAAGCAGGAAAAACAGAAGAAGCAGAAACAGACGGAGAAGCAGAAGAAGGAGAAGCAGAAGCAGAAGAAGAAGCAGAAGGAAAAGCACAAGCAGAAGGAGATGCAGAAGGAGTAGCAGGAGAAGCAGAAGAAGCAGAAGCAGAAGGAGAAGAAGAAGGAGAAGAAGCAGAATCAGAAGAAGCAGAAGGAGAAGTAGAAAGAGAAGCCGACGAAGAGAAGCAGAACGAGAAGCAGGAGAAGCAGAAGAAGCAGAGCGGGAGAAGCAGAAGAAGAAGAAACAGAAGAAATAGAAGGAGCAGAAGCAGAAGGAGGAGCAGAAGCAGAAGGAGAAGCAGAAAGAGAAGCAGGAAAAGCAGAAGAAGCAGAAGCAGGAGAAGCAGAAGCAGAAGAAACAGGAGAAGGACAAGAAGCAGAAGCAGAAGGAGAAGAAGAAGGAGAAGAAGCAGAATCAGAAGAAGCAGAAGGAGATGTAGAAAGAGAAGCCGACGAAGACAAGCAGAACGAGAAGCAGGAGAAGGAGAAGAAGCAGAGCGTGAGAAGCAGAAGCAAAAGAAACAGAAGAAATAGAAGGAGCAGAAGCAGAAGGAGAAGCAGAAGCAGAAGGAGAAGCAGAAAGAGAAGCAGGAGAAGCAGAAGAAGCAGGAGAAGCAGAAGCAGAAGAAACAGGAGAAGCCGAAGAAGCAGAAGCAGAATCTGAAGCAGAAGGAGAAACAGAAGAAGCACAATCTGAAGCAGAAGGAGAAGAAAATGAAATAGTAGAATAAGCAGAAGCAGAAGCACCAGGAGTAGCAGAAGAAGAAGATGGAGAAGGCGAAAGAGGAAGATTAGGAGTAGAAGAAGCAAAAGGATAAGCAGAAGCAGAAAGAGACGCAGAAGGAGAAGCAGCAAGAGAAGTAGGAGAAGCAGAAGAAACACAAAACGCAGAAGCAGAATGAGAAGCAGAAGGAGAAATTGAAGCAGAAGCAGAAGCAGAAGGAGAAACAGAAGCAGAAGGAGATGCAGAAGAAGGAGAAGGAGAAGGAGAAGCAGAAAGAGAAGCCGAACGAGAAACAGGAGAAGCAGAAGCAGGAGAAGCAGAAACAGAAGAAACAGAAGAAGGAGAAGAAACAGAAGGAGAAGCAGAAACAGAAGGAAAAGCAGAAAGAGAAGCAGGAGAAGCAGAAGAAGCAGCAGCAGGAGAAGCAGAAGCAGAAGCAGAAGCAGAACCTGAAGCAGAAGGAGAAGCAGGAGAAGCAGAATCTGGAGAAGCAGAAGGAGAAGCAGAAGCAGAAAGAGAAGCAAAAGCAGAAGGAGAAGCAGAACTAGAACCAGAAGAAACAGAAGAAGCAGAGGCAGTAGCAGAAGAAGCAGAAGATGCAGAAGCAGAAGGAGAAGCAGAAGGAAAAGCAGAAGAACGAGAAGGTGAAGGAGAAGGAGAAACAGAAGGAGAAGCAGAAAGAGAAGCAGAAGAAGGAGCAGGAGAAGGAAAAGCAGCAGAAGAAGCAGAAAGAGCAGCAGAAGGAGAAGCAGATACAGAAGGAGAAGCAGAAAGAGAAGGAGGGGAAGCAGAAGAAGCTGAAGCAGGAGAAGCAGAAGCATAAGAATCCGAAGAAGCAGAAGGAGAACCTGAAGCAGAAGGAGAAGCAGGAGAAGCAGAAGAAGCAGAATCTGGAGAAGCAGAAGGAGAAGCAGAAGGAGAAGCAGAAGCAGAAAGAGAATCAAAAGCAGAAGGAGAAGCAGAAGAAACAGAAGAAGTAGAAGCAGTAGCAGTTGTAGCAGAAGCAGAAAGAGAAGCAGAAGGAAAAGCAGAAGAACAAGAAGGAGAAGGGAAACAGTAGGAGAAGCAGTAGGAGAATAAGAAGGAGAAGCAGAAGAAGGAGAAGCAGAAGCAGAAGAAGATGCAAAAGGAGAAGCATAAGAAGCAGAAGCAGAAGGAGAAGCAGGAAAAGCAGAAGAAGCAGAAGCAAAAGGAGAAGCAAAAGAAGGAGAAGGAGAAGCAGAGGCAGAAGGAGAAGCATAAGGACAAGCACAAGCAGAAGGAGATGCAGAAGGAGAAGCAGGAGAAGCAGAAGAAGCAGAAGATGAAGGAGAAGCAGAAGTAGGAGAAGGAGAAGGAGGAGAAACAGAAGCAGAAGGAGAAGCAGAAGCGGAATGAGAAGCAGAAAGAGAAGCAGGAGAAGCACAAGAAGCAGAAGTAGGAGAAGCCGAAAGAGAAGAAGCAGAATCGAAAGCAGAAGTAGAAGCAGAAGCAGAAGGAGAAGCAGCAGAAGAAGTAGAATCAGAAATTCAGGCAGGAGAAACAGAAGAAGCAGAAGCCGAAGCAGAAGGCGAAGCAAAAAGAGAAGGAGAAGGAGAAGGAGAAGAAGCAGCAGAAGGAGAAGCAGCAGAAGAAGCAGAAAAACAAGCAGGAGAAACAGAAGCACAAAGAGAAGTAGAAGCAGAAGAAGAAGAAGAAGAAGAAGAAGAAGCAGTAGAAGCATAAGAAGCAGAAGTAGGAGAAGCAGAAGCAGAAGATAAAGAAGAAGCATAAGAAGCAGAAGCAGAGGGAGAAACAGAAGAAGGAGAAAGAGCACCAGAAGGTGAATCAGAAGGAGATGCAGAAGCAGAAAGCGAAGCAGAAACAGAAGGAGAAGAAGAAGGAGAAGTTGGAGAATCAGAAGAAGCAGAAGCAGAAAGAGAAGGAGAAGAAGGAGAAGGAGAAGCAGAAGGATAAGGACAAGCAGAAGAAGCAGAAGCGGGAGAAGCAGAAGAAGAAGAAACAGAAGAAAGAGAAGGAGCAGAAGGAGAAGCAGAAGCAGAAGGAGAAGCAAAAGAGAAGCAGAAGAAGCTGAAGAAGCAGTAGCAGGAGAAGCAGAAGCAGAAGAAACAGAAGAAGCCCAAGAAGCAGAAGGAGAACCTGAAGCAGAAGGAGAAGCAGAAGCAGCAGAAGCTGGAAAAGTAGAAGCAGAAGAAACAGAAGAAGCAGAAGAAGCAGAAGAAGAACGAGAAGCAGAAGAAGAACAAGGAGAAATAGAAGGATTAGGAGTAGGAGAAACAGAAGGATAAGCAGAAGCAGAAAGAGAAGGAGAAGAAAGAGAAGGAGAAGCAGAAGGAGAAGGACAAGCAGGAGAAGCAGAAGAAGCAGAAGCGGGAGGAGCAGAAGAAGAAAAAGAAGAAGAAACAGAAGAAAGAGAAGGAGCAGAAGGAGAAGCAGAAGCAGTAGAAGAAGCAGAAGAAGGAGAAGCAGAAGGAGAAGCATAAAGAGAAACAGAAGGAGAAGCAGGAGAAGCTGAAGCAGGAGAAGCAGAATCAGAAGAAATAGAAGAAGGAGAAGAAGCAGAAGCAGAAAGAGAAGCACAAACAGAAGGAGAATCAAAAATAGAAGCAGAAGAAGCCGAAGAAGCAAAAGCAGAACCTAAAGCAGAAGGAGAAGCAGAAGAAGCAGAATCTGGAGAAGAAGAAGGAGAACCAGAAGGAGAAGCAGAAGCAGAAAGAGTAGCAAAAGCAGAAGGAGAAGCAGAATGAGACGCAGAAGAAACAGAAGAAGCAGAATCAGTAGCAGAAGAAGCTGAAGATGTAGAACCAGAAAGAGAAGCAGAAAGAATAGCAGAAGAACGAGAAGGAGAAGCAGAAGGAGACGCAGGAAAAGCAGAAGAAACAGAAGCAGACGGAGAAGAAGGAGAAGGAGAAGCCGAAGCAGAAGAAGAAGCAGACGAAAAGCACAAGCAGAAGGAGATGCAGAAGGAGAAGCAGGAGATGCAGAAGAAGCAGAAGCAGAAGGAGAAGAAGAAGGAGAAGAATCAGAATCAGAAGAAGCAGAAGCAGAAATAGAAAGAGAAGCCGACGAAGAGAAGCAGAACGAGAAGCAGGAGAAGCAGAAGCGGGAGAAGCCGAAGAAGAAGAAACAGAAGAAGGAGAAAGAGCAGAAGCAGAAGGAGAAGCAGAAAGAGAAGCAGGAAAAGCAGAAGAAGCAGAAGCAGGAGAAGCAGAAGGAGAAGAAACAGGAGAAGGACAAGAAGCAGAAGCAGAAGGAGAAGCAGAAACAGAAGGGGAAGCAGAAAGAGAAAGAGGGGAAGCAGAAGAAGCAGAAGCAGGAGAAGCAGAAGCATAAGAATCCGAAGAAGCAGAAGCAGAACCTGAAGCAGAAGGAGAAGCAGAAGAAGCCGAATCTGGAGAAGCAGAATGAGAAGCTGAAGTAGAATCAGAAGCAGAAGCAGAAAGAGAATCAAAAGCAGAAGGAGAAGCAGAAGAAACAGAAGAAGCAGAAGCAGTAGCAGTTGAAGCAGAAGCAGAAGGAGAAGCAGAAGGAAAAGCAGAAGAACGAGAAGGAGAAGGAGAAACAGAAGGAGAAGCAGAAGGAGACTCAGAAGGAGAAGCAGAAGAAGCAGAAGGAGAAACAGAAGCAGAAGAAACAGCAGAAAGAGAAGCAGAAGCAGAAGAAGATGCAGAAGGAGAAGCAGGAGAAGCAGAAGAAGCAGAAGCAGAAGGAGAAGTAGAGGAAGGAGGAGAAGGAAGAGCCGCAGAAGCAATAGGAGAAGCAGAAAGAGAAGCAGAAACAGAATGAGAAGCAGAAAGAGAAGCAGTAGAAGCAGAAGAAGCAGGAAAAGCATAAGCAGAAGAAAGAGAAGAAGACGAAGAAGAAGAAGAAGAAGCATAAGGAGAAGCATAAGGAGAAGCATGAGGAGAAGTATAAGGAGAAGGAGTATAAGCAGAAGAAGCAGAAGCAGGAGAAGCAGAAGCAGAAGAAAAAGAATAATCAAAAGAAGCAGAATCAGTGGGAGAAGCAGAAGAAGGAGAAGGAGAAGGAGCAGCAGAAGGAGAAGCAGAAGCAGAAAGAGAAGCAGAAACAGTAGGAGAACAAGAAGGAGAAGCAGAGGAATCAGAAAAAGCAGAAAGAGAAGGAGAAGAAGGAGAAGCAGAAGTAGAATCAGAAGAAACAGAAGAAGTAGCAGAAGAAACAGAAGCAAAAGAAACAGAAGAAGGAGAAGAGCAGAAGCAGAAGCAGAAGGAGAAGCAGAAGCAGAAGGAGAAGCAGAAAGAGAAGCAGGAGAAGCAGAAGAAGCAGGAGAAGCAGAAGCAGAAGAAACAGGAGAAGCCGAAGAAGCAGAAGCAGAATCTGAAGCAGAAGGAGAAACAGAAGAAGCACAATCTGAAGCAGAAGCAGAAGAAACAGAAATAGTAGAATAAGCAGTAGCAGAAGCACCAGGACAAGCAGAAGAACAAGAAGGAGAAGGCGAAAGAGAAGGATTAGGAGTAGGAGAAGCAAAAGGATAAGCTGAAGCAGAAAGAGACGCAGAAGGAAAAGCAGCACGAGAAGTAGGAGTAGCAGGAGAAGAAGAAGCAAGAGAAGCAGAAGAAACAGAAGACGCAGAAGCAGAATGAGAAGCAGAAGGAGAAATTGAAGCAGAAGGAGAAGCAGAAGGAGAAGCAGAAGAAGGAGAAGGAGAAGCAGAAAGAGAAGCAGA
>NW_012292801.1:0-1748 GCF_000151885.1 Dipodomys ordii | reverse complement strand
TTCATGAATAAGTCATTCGAATAAACTCACCCCAGCCTAAGTTGAGCCCCATCAGAGACTTATCCAAGAATTATTCTAGAGGGGAAGGGATGCAGTTGTCAAGTCGAGAAGTAGAGACATCGGCTCAGTCGATCAGCTCTTCATGTTCAAGGTATGCAGTTTTCCACTTGAGGATACAGAACCACTTTCAGAAATTAGTATTTTTGCTTATGTGGTGCTGAGGAATCCAACCCAGGGCCTCATGCATGTAAGGCAAGTGCTCTACCACTGAGCCACCTTCCCAGCCCCAGAAATTCTTATTCTGCGATCAAAGCCAAGAACCCTATGAGAAGAGTCCCTGCCTTTACAAGGGGTCACGCAGGCCGCGAGGTCACGCCGGCCGCGGGGTCACGCCGCCTCCCACGCCTTGGGAGAGGGCGGCCTGGACCTCTCAGAACTCGGGGGCCGGGGGAACCCCGAGCTCCCAGGGCCCTTGGTTCACCGAGACACTGCTAACCACGGAAAACGTGGCTCGCACGGGATGGCCACGCCGGGGTCCCGGCTCGGGTGGGCCCCGCGGCCGGAAGTGGCGGATACTCACGGGCCACGCCGGGTGGGCACAGGAAGCGCTGCGCAGGTGCGCGTCCCGCGGGGCCGATGGGAGAAGACAGAACGGAAGCAGTGCCCCGGAAGCCCTTCCGGAAAACGGCCACGGCGCCGGCCCGGAGGAGCTGGGCGGGCGGGAGGCGAGGGGTGGCGGGCCCGGGGGAGCCCGCGGCGGGCGCTGCGGTGCCGGGGACCGCGGGCACGGCACGGGTGCGGTGAGGACGCCCCGAATGAGCCGCAGCCGGCACCAGGCTCGCCCGGGGTCGGCAGAGGCAGGCCGTGAGTGCACCGCGCTGCGGCTGAGACTCATCTAAAGCCATGAATGAGTGCAGGTGACCCAGCACCTGTCATCAGACAGCCCACGGGGTGTGCTGTGCGCGCCTCACAGAGCCACCCCGTCAGCACTACAGCATCGCCACGTCTGTGGGAAAGAGCCACCTGCCGAAAGCTCTTTTGCTCTCAGTGAAGCAGTTGAGAGTAAAATTCATGTGACAGCTAACGCCTACTTTTCGTGGAAAAAGAATAAAATACCATCGCTTGTCTTCATAGAAGACAAGGGTATTTAGTCTTGGTGAAAGCTTTAGAATTGTATGAGATAAAGTATTTACAACTGTAATTTTAAAAAGCCCTTAAGCTGGGTGCATGTGGCTCACATCTGTGAATCCTAGCTGCTCAGGAAGCTGAGATCTGAGGATTGTGGTTCCAAGCCCGCCCGAGCAGGAAGGGCTGCCGTTTGAAATAGACCACATACAAATTGCCTTAAAATGAGCTGCCTGAGGGTTCTTCCCTCCTGGTGCACCCAAAAGACAGAGTTGAGAATCTAGCTCAGTGGCATGACACTCTTCTGGCATGCAGACAGCCCCAAGTTCAATTCCATGTACCATCAAGGAGAAGGTCTACCCCTCACCTCTGAACTGAATGCATCATTCATACAGGAGAAACTTCTAGTTATCTAAGCATACCTCTTGCAAGTATGTCTGCCACTACCCTATTAGCATGTTATTTTTCATAACATACACTGCTATCATCAATAAAATTTCACACTTGCAGGGCTGGGAAGGTGGCTCAGTGGTAGTGCTTGCCTTGCATGCATGAGGCCCTGGGTTTGATTCCTCAGCACCACATAAGCAGAAAAAGCCAGAAGTGGCACTCTGGCTTAAGTG
>NW_012292800.1:0-1405 GCF_000151885.1 Dipodomys ordii | reverse complement strand
GAACTCCCCTATGACCCAGCAATCCCACTTTTGGGCATTTACCCAAATGTTAACAAACAAGACCACACTAAAGCTACCAGCACAACTATGTTTATTGCAGCATTATTTACCATAGCTAAGATATGGAACCAACCCAGATGCCCCTCAGTAGATGAATGGATCAAGAAAATGTGGTATATATACACAATGGAATTCTATGCCTCCATCAGAAAGAATGACATTGCCCCATTTGTTAGGAAATGGAAAAAAATTATATTAAGTGAAGTAAGCCAGGCCCAAAGAAACATAGGTCCCATGGTTTCCCTTATTTGCAATATCTAGTATATGTATGAGTCAAGCAGAAAAGGTCAGATAATGTGATGTTAGTAAAATGAAACCTTAGATATGTATTTTAATGTTTTTTTCATGCATGTGTTTCTAACGAATTTATAAGATTATCTCTTTGTTGCTTTGTATGTCCCTCCCCCACAGTATAACCCCTGCTTCCAATATATTTGATGTCAGTATAACTTGTGGAGGAGATGGGGAAAAACCAGTTGTTTAAGGATACAGGTGGACCTGATGCAACAATGAGAAGTACTAATTGTCATGTCCAAAACGAACTTTACAACGTCGGTGGGGGGGGGAGGGGGGAAGGAGAAGGATTGGGATGGGGGGGAGGGGGGAGGCTGGGAAGTGATGTGAAGGGTAAACAAAGGAGGAGGCTGCAATACTTGGTAAGAAATGTACGCATTATCCTGCCCATGCAATTGTAACCCCTCTGTACAGTATTTTCACAAATAAAATAAAAAAAAAAAGAAAGTCACAGAGTCCACAAGTGGTACCATATAAACTGGCCCTTTGGTTATGCCAGGCCAGGGAAATTCAAGCTCTGTTTTGCTCTTCTTACTCTCTCCTGAGATGTGTGCCCTTAAAGCAGTAAGAGAACATTTGGGGACACTTAGGTGGGATCCACTCATTTGTTTCTGTCATGGATTCATCAGTCAGCATCACCATCTCTTCCTGAAGGCAAGTAAAGGAGGCCTAGAATAAGTACAATCATTGTTGTTTCTCAAGATGCATTTTGATTCTGGATAAACTGACTAAAAAGTGATGTTAAGTCATGCAAGCCAACAAACATGAAATGAGGTAATACAGTTTGTGGAGAGAGAGGTTATGAAAGTTGGAAAGTAATTTTTTAAATTCCTGGAAGTGTGTGTGTGTGTATCTTCATTCCAATCACCTCAGAGTATGTGCAGATATTCCAGTAAGTGGAAAAGGAATAAAACATACTGCATGCCAAGGATGGGTTTCCCAGTTTCTCTGAGCTTTACTGTAAAGAATACCATCTTATCTCCACTTACCATATGTGTGAATTACACAAGTGGTAGTTATCTGTATCCTGAAAGTGGGAGAGCCCAGATCC